>NW_025747066.1:0-12500 GCF_021184085.1 Oncorhynchus gorbuscha
TCAACCTGATACCTGTTTGATCCTCTCTCCTCCTGTCCAGAACCTGAATAAGCAGGTGACACCTAAGCCAAGACTCTGCTGAAGAGGACCCGCTCAGACCATAGAAACATGTATCGCAAACGTTAGTACTGTAAACTAATATATATATATACTCTTACATTATACACAAACGCAGTATTCGTAAACTACATATATATATATATATATGTAAACTAATATACTAAACTATATATTTATATATATATACCTATACTATACACTGTATATATATATACCTATACTATACACAAACGTTAGTACTGTAAACTAATACATATATATACATATATACCTATACTATACACAAACGTTAGTACTACATTTAACATTTACATTTAAGTCATTTAGCAGACGCTCTTATCCAGAGACTTACAAATTGGTGCATTCACTCTATGACATCCAGTGGAACAGTCACTTTACAATAGTGCATCTAAATCTTTTAAAGGGGGTAGAGAGGAGAGGGATTACTTATCAGGTACTGTAATCTAATATATATATATATACATATATACCTATACTATACACTATATATACATATATACCTATACTATACACAAACGTTATACTAAACTAATATATATATATATATACATATATATACCTATACTATACACTATATATACATATATACCTATACTATACACTATATATGCATATATACCTATACTATACACTATATATGCATATATACCTATACTATACACTATATATGCATATATACCTATACTATACACTATATATATATATACCTATACTATACACTATATATGCACATATACCTATACTATACACTATATATACATATATACCTATACTATACACTATATATACATATATACCTATACTATACACTATATACATATATACCTATACTATACACTATATATGCACATATACCTATACTATACACTATATATGCATATATACCTATACTATACACTATAAATATATATATGTGTGTACTATATATTGATGTGTTTGAGTACATCTATATTGGTGTGTGTGTGTGTGTGTGTGTGTGTGTGTGTGTGTGTGTGTGTGTGTGTGTGTGTACACTGTGTGTGTGTGTGTGTGTGTGTGTGTGTGTGTGTGTGTGTATAGATACACACTATCTATCGTTCAGACCAACTAACATCTCTCCCTGCTGCCTCTCTCTGCCTCTCTCCTGCCTCTCTCTCCCCTTTCTCTCTCTCTCCTGCCCCTCTCTGCTCTCTCCCCGCCTACTCTTCCTCCCTCTTCTTCTCTCCCTCTCTGCTCATGTCTCTCTGCCTCTCTCCCTGCCTCTCTCCCCCTCCCTGCTCTCTCTCCCTGCCTCTCTCCTTCCCTGCCTCTCTCCCCTCCTGCCTCTCTCTCCCTCCCTGCTCTCTCCCCCTCCCTGCCTCTCTCCCCCTCTCTCCCCCTCCCTGCCTCTCTCCTGCCTCTCCCCCTCCCTGCCTCTCTCCCTCCCTGCCCTCCCTCCCTGCTCTCTCTCCCTCTCCCTCCTCTCTCCTCTCCCTGCCTCTCTCCCTCTCCCTGCCTCTCTCCATCTCCCTGCCTCTCTCCCTCTCCCTGCCTCTCTCCCTCTCCCTGCCTCTCTCCCTCTCCCTGCCTCCCTCCCTCTCCTGCCTCTCTCCCTCTCCCTGCCTCTCTCCCTGCCTCCTCCCTCTCCTCCCTGCCTCTCTCCCCTCTCCTGCCTCTCCCCCTCTCCCTGCCTCTCCCCCTCTCCTGCCTCTCTCCCTCCCTCCCTGCTCCTCCCTCTCTCTCTCCCTCCTCCCTCTCTCCCTCTCCCTCCCTGCCTCCTCTCCCTGCTCTGCCTCCCTCCCTGCCTCTCTCTCCTCTCCCTCTCCCTCTCTCTCTCCCTCCCTCTCTCTCCCTGCCTCTCCCTCTCTCTCCCCTGCCTCTCTCTCCCTGCCTCCCCTCCCTGCCTCTCTCCCTCCCTCTCCTCCCCTCCCTGCCTCTCTCCCTCCCTCTCCCTGCCTCTCTCTCCCCCTCCCTGCCTCTCTCCTCCCCCTCCCTGCCTCTCTCTCTCCCCCTCCCTGCCTCTCTCTCCCCCCCCCTCCCTGCCTCTCTCTCCCCTCCTCTCTCCCTCTCCCCTCCCTGCCTCTCTCTCCCTCCCTGCCTCTCTCTCCCCCTCCCTGCCTCTCTCCCTGCCTCCCTCCCCTCCCCAGTTCTTTAACCAGGTGCTGGTGATGGGCAAGTCTTCAGTCAGTGATCTGTCAGAACACGTGTTTGATCTGATCCAGGAGCTGTTCTCCATCGACCCTCTGCTGCTCACGTCCGTCATGCCCCAGCTAGAGTTTAAACTCAAGGTATAGGACCCATCGACACACACAGGGGGTTGTAATGGTTCTGTCCCGCCTGGTTAGGACAGGTGGTTAGGACAGGTGGCCTCCTTATAGTCGTCAGGTTCTGTCCTGTCTAATTAGGACAGGTACACTCCTGATAGTCACCAGGTTCTGTCTGGTTAGGACAGGTATACACCTGATAGTCACCAGGTTCTGTCCTGTCTGGTTAGAACAGGTTCTGTCCTGTCTGGTTAGGACAGGTGTATCCTGATAGTCACCAGGTTCTGTCCTGTCTGGTTAGGACAGGTATACACCTGATAGTCACCAGGTTCTGTCCTGTCTGGTTAGGACAGGTGGACTCCTGATAGTCACCAGGTGCTGTCCTGTCTGGTTAGGACAGATAAACTCCTGATAGTCGCCAGGTTCTGTCCTGTCTGGTTAGGACAGGTAAATCCTGATAGTCACCAGGTTCTGTCCTCTCTGGTTAGGACAGGTATACACCTGATAGTCACCAGGTTCTGTCCTGTCTGGTTAGAACAGTTCTGTCCTGTCTGGTTAGGACAGGTGGACTCCTGATAGTCACCAGGTTCTGTCCTGTCTGGTTAGGGACAGGTATACTCCTGATAGTCACCAGGTTCTGTCCTCTATGGTTAGGACAGGTAAACTCCTGATAGTCGCCAGGTTCTGTCCTGTCTGGTTAGGACAGGTAGCCTCCTGATAGTCGCCAGGTTCTGTCCTCTATGGTAAGGACAGGTATACACCTGATAGTCACCAGGTTATGTCCTGTCTGGTTAGGACAGGTATACACCTGATAGTCACCAGGTTATGTCCTGTCTGGTTAGGACAGGTGTCCTCCGGATAGTCGCCAGGTTCTGTCCTCTCTGGTTAGGACAGGTAAATTCCTGATAGTCGCCAGGTCCTGTCCTGTTTGGTTAGGACAGGTAACTCCTGATTGTCGCCAGGTTCTGTCCTCTCTGGTTAGGACAGGTAAATTCCTGATAGTCGCCAGGTCCTGTCCTGTTTGGTTAGGACAGGTAATTCCTGATTGTCGCCAGGTTCTGTCCTCTCTGGTTAGGACAGGTACATTCCTGATAGTCGCCAGGTTCTGTCCTCTCTGGTTAGGACAGGTACATTCCTGATAGTCGCCAGGTCCTGTCCTGTCTGGTTAGGACAGGTAACTCCTGATTGTCGCCAGGTTCTGTCCTGTCTGGTTAGGACAGGTTCTGTCCTGTCTGGTTAGGACAGGTTCTGTCCTGTCTGGTTAGGACAGGTTCTGTCCTGTCTGGTTAGGACAGGTTCTGTCCTGTCTGGTTAGGACAGGTTCTGTCCTGTCTGGTCAGGACAGATATACTCCTGATCGTCACCAGGTTCTGTCCTGTCTGGTTAGGACAGGTATACTCCTGATCGTCACCAGGTTCTGTCCTGTCTGGTTAGGACAGGTATACACCTGATCGTCACCAGGTTCTGTCCTGTCTGGTTAGGACAGGTTCTGTCCTGTCTGTTTAGGACAGGTTCTGTCTGGTTAGGACAGGTTCTGTCCTGTCTGGTCAGGACAGATATACTCCTGATCGTCACCAGGTTCTGTCCTGTCTGGTTAGGACAGGTATACATCGTCACCAGGTTCTGTCCTGTCTGGTTAGGACAGGTTCTGTCCTGTCTGGTTAGGGACAGGTTCTGTCCTGTCTGGTTAGGACAGGTTCTGTCCTGTCTGGTTAGGACAGGTTCTGTCCTGTCTGGTTAGGACAGGTTCTGTCCTGTCTGGTCAGGACAGATATACTCCTGATCGTCACCAGGTTCTGTCCTGTCTGGTTAGGACAGGTATACTCCTGATCGTCACCAGGTTCTGTCCTGTCTGGTTAGACAGGTATACACCTGATCGTCACCAGGTTCTGTCCTGTCTGGTTAGGACAGGTTATGTCCTGTCTGTTTAGGACAGGTTCTGTCTGGTTAGGACAGGTTCTGTCCTGTCTGGTCAGGACAGATATACTCCTGATCGTCAAGAGGTTCTGTCCTGTCTGGTTAGACAGGTATACTCCTGATCGTCACCAGGTTCTGTCCTGTCTGGTTAGGACAGGTATACACCTGATCGTCACCAGGTTCTGTCCTGTCTGGTTAGGACAGGTTCTGTCCTGTCTGTTTAGGACAGGTTCTGTCTGGTTAGGACAGGTTCTGTCCTGTCTGGTCAGGACAGATATACTCCTGATCGTCACCAGGTTCTGTCCTGTCTGGTTAGGACAGGTATACTCCTGATCGTCACCAGGTTCTGTCCTGTCTGGTTAGGACAGGTTCTGTCCTGTCTGGTTAGGACAGGTTCTGTCCTGTCTGGTTAGGACAGGTTCTGTCCTGTCTGGTTAGGACAGGTTCTGTCCTGTCTGGTCAGGACAGATATACTCCTGATCGTCACCAGGTTCTGTCCTGTCTGGTTAGGACAGGTATACTCCTGATCGTCACCAGGTTCTGTCCTGTCTGGTTAGGACAGGTATACACCTGATCGTCACCAGGTTCTGTCCTGTCTGGTTAGGACAGGTTCTGTCCTGTCTGTTTAGGACAGGTTCTGTCTGGTTAGGACAGGTTCTGTCCTACTGGTCAGGACAGATATACCCTGATCGTCACCAGGTTCTGTCCTGTCTGGTTAGGGACAGGTATACTCCTGATCGTCACCAGGTTCTGTCCTGTCTGGTTAGACAGGTTCTGTCCTGTCTGTTTAGGACAGGTTCTGTCTGGTTAGGACAGGTTCTGTCCTGTCTGGTCAGGACAGATATACTCCTGATCGTCACCAGGTTCTGTCCTGTCTGGTTAGGACAGGTATACACCTGATCGTCACCAGGTTCTGTCCTGTCTGGTTAGGACAGGTATACTCCTGATCGTCACCAGGTTCTGTCCTGTCTGGTTAGGACAGGTTCTGTCCTGTCTGGTTAGGACAGGTTCTGTCCTGTCTGGTTAGGACAGATAAACTCCTGATAGTCGCCAGGTCCTGTCCTGTCTGGTTAGGACAGGTTCTGTCCTGTCTGGTTAGGACAGGTTCTGTCCTGTCTGGTTAGGACAGTCACCACCTACACAGACACAGCTGTTTCCTTTGAAGATGTTGATATGATTTTGGTCTGAATGACCTGAAATCTTGTTGTTGTGTATAAGACATAGATATGGACACAAGCACTGAGATATGTCTTTTTTAAAATTATTTATTTAACTCTGCAAGTCTGTTAAGAACAAATTCTTATTTACAATGACGGCCTACCAAAAGGATAAAGGCCTGGGATTAAAAATAATACAATTTAGATATAGGACAAAATGCACATCACGACAAGAGAGACAACACTCCATAAAGAGAGACCTAAGACAACATAGCATGACAAGAGAGACAACACTACATAAAGAGAGACCTAAGACAACATAGCATGACTAGAGAGACAACACTACATAAAGAGAGACCTAGACAACAACATAGCATGACTAGAGAGACAACACTACATAAAGAGAGACCTAGACAACAACATAGCATGACTAGAGAGACAACACTACATAAAGAGAGACAACACTACATAAAGAGAGACAACGCTACATAAAGAGAGACAACACTACATAGAGAGAGACAACACTACATAAAGAGAGACAACACTACATAAAGAGAGACAACACTACATAAAGAGAGACAACACTACATAAAGAGAGACAACACTACATAAAGAGAGACAACACTACATAAAGAGAGACAACACTACATAGAGACAACACTCCATAAAGAGAGACAACACTCCATAAAGAGAGACCTAAGACGACAACATAGCATGACTAGAGAGACAACACTACATAAAGAGAGACACCACTACATAAAGAGAGACAACACTACATAAAGAGAGACCTAAGACGACAACATAGCATGGCTAGAGAGACAACACTACATAAAGAGAGACAACACTACATAAAGAGAGACAACACTACATAAAGAGAGACAACACTACATAAAGAGAGACAACACTCCATAAAGAGAGACAACACTACATAAAGAGAGACAACACTACATAAAGAGAGACCTAAGACGACAACATAGCATGACTAGAGAGACAACACTACATAAAGAGAGACCTAGACAACAACATAGCATGACTAGAGAGACAACACTACATAAAGAGAGACAACACTACATAAAGAGAGACAACACTACATAAAGAGAGAACTAAGACAACAACATAGCATGGCAAGAGAGACAACACTACATAAAGAGAGACAACACTACATAAAGAGAGAACTGAGACAACACTACATAAAGAGAGACAACACTACATAAAGAGAGACGTAAGACAACATAGCATGACTAGAGAAACAACACTCCATAAAGAGAGACAACACTCCATAAAGAGAGACAACACTCCATAAAGAGAGACAACACTCCATAAAGAGAGACAACACTCCATAAAGAGAGACAACACTCCATAAAGAGAGACAACACTACATAAAGAGAGACGTAAGACAACACTACATAAAGAGAGACAACACTACATAAAGAGAGACAACACTCCATAAAGAGAGACCTAAGACAACATAGCATGACAAGAGAGACAACATAGTATGACAAGAGAGACAACACTACATAAAGAGAGACAACACTACATAAAGAGAGACCTAGACAACAACATAGCATGGCAAGAGAGACAACATAGCATGACTAGAGAGACAACACTACATAAAGAGAGACAACACTCCATAAAGAGAGACCTAAGACAACATAGCATGACAAGAGAGACAACATAGCATGACTAGAGAGACAACACTACATAAAGTATATAAGTATATGCCATTTAGCAGACGCTTTTATCCAAAGCGACTTACAGTCATGTGTGCATACATTCTATGTATGGGTGGTCCCGGGGATCGAACCCACTACCCTGGCGTTACAAGCGCCATGCTCTACCAACTGAGCTACAGAAGGACCAAAAAAAGAGAGACAACACTACATAAAGAGAGACAACACTACATAAAGACAGACAACACTACATAAAGAGAGACAACACTACATAAAGAGAGACAACACTACATAAAGAGAGACAACACTACATAAAGAGAGACAACACTACATAAAGAGAGACAACACTACATAAAGAGAGACCTAAGACTACAACATAGCATGACTAGAGAGACAACACTACATAAAGAGAGACCTAAGACTACAACATAGCATGACTAGAGAGACAACACTACATAAAGAGAGACAACACTACATAAAGAGAGACCTAAGACTACAACATAGCATGACTAGAGAGACAACACTACATAAAGAGAGACCTAAGACTACAACATAGCATGACTAGAGAGACAACACTACATAAAGAGAGACAACACTACATAAAGAGAGACCTAAGACTACAACATAGCATGACTAGAGAGACAACACTACATAAAGAGAGACCTAAGACTACAACATAGCATGACTAGAGAGACAACACTACATAAAGAGAGACCTAAGACTACAACATAGCATGACTAGAGAGACAACACTACATAAAGAGAGACCTAAGACTACAACATAGCATGACTAGAGAGACAACACTACATAAAGAGAGACAACACTACATAAAGAGAGACCTAAGACTACAACATAGCATGACTAGAGAGACAACACTACATAAAGAGAGACCTAAGACTACAACATAGCATGACTAGAGAGACAACACTACATAAAGAGAGACAACACTACATAAAGAGAGACATCACTACATAAAGAGAGACAACACTACATAAAGACAGACAACACTACATAAAGAGAGACAACACTACATAAAGAGAGACAACACTACATAAAGAGAGACAACACTACATAAAGACAGACAACACTACATAAAGAGAGACAACACTACATAAAGAGAGACATCACTACATAAAGACAGACAACACTACATAAAGAGAGACAACACTACATAAAGAGAGACAACACTACATAAAGAGAGACAACACTACATAAAGAGAGACAACACTACATAAAGAGAGACAACACTACATAAAGCGAGACAACACTACATAAAGAGAGACAACACTACATAGAGACAACACTACATAAAGAGAGACAACACTACATAAAGCGAGACAACACTACATAAAGCGAGACAACACTACATAAAGAGAGACAACACTACATAGAGACAACACTACATAAAGAGAGACAACACTACATAAAGCGAGACAACACTACATAAAGAGAGACAACACTACATAGAGACAACACTACATAAAGAGAGAACTAAGACAACAACATAGCATGACAAGAGAGACAACACTACATAAAGAGAGACAACACTACATAAAGAGAGACAACACTACATAGCAACATGACAACATAGCATGGTAGCAACACGACAACATAGCATGGTAGCAACACGACAACATAGCATGGTAGCAACACGACAACATAGCATGGTAGCAACACGACAACATAGCATGGTAGCAACACGACAACATAGCATGGTAGCAACACGACAACATAGCATGGTAGCAACACGACAACATAGCATGGTAGCAACACGACAACATAGCATGGTAGCAACACGACAACATAGCATGGTAGCAACACGACAACATAGCATGGTAGCAACACGACACGATTATAATGCTGAAACATGAGGTGATGGAGGAGGATGAACAGCCTCAGGATCTCATCATCAAAAAATAAAACCTTCAACCGGTCTGTTTATCAATACCGGGGTATATAGTAAAATTAGAGATATATATACTAGCCAGCCTTACGCCAAGCCCACCACCTAAGCCCCATTTCCTTCCAGAAAAAAACCCTGGACACACACACACCTACTAGACCCAAAATACGACCGTTGAATTAAAATCTATTTAAAGTCTCTAATCTAATTTTGTCTGTGTGTTACAGAGTAATGACGGAGAAGAACGGCTAGCTGTGGTCAGACTGCTGGCCAAGCTGTTTGGAGCCAAAGACTCAGAACTGGCCACTCAGAACAGACCGCTGTGGCAATGCTTCCTGGGACGGTGAGACACACACACACATTACACAGCCGCACGCACACGCTTGTAGTAGAGGTGCGTTAACAAGGTGTTTGTGTGCTCCATCTCCAGGTTCAATGACATCCATGTCCCAGTGAGGCTCGAGTCGGTCAAGTTCGCTTCCCACTGTCTGATGAACCATCCAGACCTGGCCAGAGACCTCACAGGTAGGTGTCAACTGTCCAGACCTGGCCAGAGACCTCACAGGTAGGTGTCAACTGTCCAGACCTGGCCAGAGACCTCACAGGTAGGTGTCAACTGTCCAGACCTGGCCAGAGACCTCACAGGTAGGTGTCAACTGTCCAGACCTGGCCAGAGACCTCACAGGTAGGTGTCAACTGTCCAGACCTGGCCAGAGACCTCACAGGTAGGTGTCAACTGTCCAGACCTGGCCAGAGACCTCACAGGTAGGTGTCAACTGTCCAGACCTGGCCAGAGACCTCACAGGTAGGTGTCAACCGTCCAGACCTGGCCAGAGACCTCACAGGTAGGTGTCAACTGTCCAGACCTGGCCAGAGACCTCACAGGTAGGTGTCAACCGTCCAGACCTGGCCAGAGACCTCACAGGTAGGTGTCAACCGTCCAGACCTGGCCAGAGACCTCACAGGTAGGTGTCAACCGTCCAGACCTGGCCAGAGACCTCACAGGTAGGTGTCAACCGTCCAGACCTGGCCAGAGACCTCACAGGTAGGTGTCAACCGTCCAGACCTGGCCAGAGACCTCACAGGTAGGTGTCAACTGTCCAGACCTGGCCAGAGACCTCACAGGTAGGTGTCAACCGTCCAGACCTGGCCAGAGACCTCACAGGTAGGTGTCAACCGTCCAGACCTGGCCAGAGACCTCACAGGTAGGTGTCAACCGTCCAGACCTGGCCAGAGACCTCACAGGTAGGTGTCAACCGTCCAGACCTGGCCAGAGACCTCACAGGTAGGTGTCAACCGTCCAGACCTGGCCAGAGACCTCACAGGTAGGTGTCAACCGTCCAGACCTGGCCAGAGACCTCACAGGTAGGTGTCAACCGTCCAGACCTGGCCAGAGACCTCACAGGTAGGTGTCAACCATCCAGACCTGGCCAGAGACCTCACAGGTAGGTGTCAACCATCCAGACCTGGCCAGAGACCTCACAGGTAGGTGTCAACCATCCAGACCTGGCCAGAGACCTCACAGGTAGGTGTCAACTGTCCAGACCTGGCCAGAGACCTCACAGGTAGGTGTCAACCGTCCAGACCTGGCCAGAGACCTCACAGGTAGGTGTCAACCATCCAGACCTGGCCAGAGACCTCACAGGTAGGTGTCAACCGTCCAGACCTGGCCAGAGACCTCACAGGGACCTTCCAGAAGTCCCACGACCTTCTTTGGGAGGCGCTGACCTAACCAAATATGTCTGTATCGTCCAATCAGAGTTCCTGAAAGTGCGATCACATGACCCAGAGGAGGCGATCCGACACGACGTCATCGTAACGATCATCAACGCGGGAAGAAAGACCTGAACCTGGTTAACGACCAACTGCTGGGCTTCGTTAGGAGAGGACCCTGGACAAGAGGGTGCGACCTCCGTTCTTTATTCTCACCTGACCTCTACCTCCTCTGTTCTCACCTGACCTCTACCTCCTCTGTTCTCACCTGACCTCTACCTCCTCTGTTCTTTATTCTCACCTGACCTCTACCTTCTCTGTTCTCACCTGACCTCTACCTTCTCAGTTCTCACCTGACCTCTACCTTCTCTGTTCTTTATTCTCACCTGAACTCTACCTTCTCTGTTCTCACCTGACCTCTACCTTCTCAGTTCTTTATTCTCACCTGACCTCTACCTCCTCTGTTCTTTATTCTCACCTGACCTCTACCTTCTCTGTTCTCACCTGACCTCTACCTTCTCCGTTCTCACCTGACCTCTACCTTCTCCGTTCTCACCTGACCTCTACCTCCTCAGTTCTTTATTCTCACCTGACCTCTACCTTCTCAGTTCTTTATTCTCACCTGACCTCTACCTTCTCAGTTCTCACCTGGCCTCTACCTTCTCAGGTCTTTATTCTCCTCTACCTTCTCAGTTCTTTATTCTCACCTGACCACTACCTTCTCCGTTCTCACCTGACCTCTACCTTCTTTATTCTCACCTGACCTCTACCTTCTCTGTTCTTTATTCTCACCTGACCTCTACCTTCTCAGTTCTCACCTGACCTCTACCTTCTTTATTCTCACCTGACCTCTACCTTCTCTGTTCTTTATTCTCACCTGACCTCTACCTTCTCTGTTCTCACCTGACCTCTACCTTCTCTGTTCTCACCTGACCTCTACCTTCTCTGTTCTCACCTGACCTCTACCTCCTCCGTTCTTATTCTCACCTGACCTCTACCTTCTCTGTTCTCACCTGACCTCTACCTTCTCCGTTCTTTATTCTCACCTGACCTCTACCTTCTCTGTTCTCACCTGACCTCTACCTTCTCTGTTCTCACCTGACCTCTACCTTCTCTGTTCTCACCTGACCTCTACCTTCTCTGTTCTCACCTGACCTCTACCTTCTCAGTTCTTTATTCTCACCTGACCTCTACCTTCTCAGTTCTCACCTGACCTCTACCTTCTCAGTTCTCACCTGACCTCTACCTTCTCAGTTCTCACCTGACCTGTACCTTCTCTGTTCTCACCTGACCTCTACCTCCTCAGTTCTCACCTGACCTCTACCTTCTCAGTTCTTTATTCTCACCTGACCTCTACCTTCTCAGTTCTTTATTCTCACCTGACCACTACCTTCTCTGTTCTCACCTGAACTCTACCTTCTCTGTTCTCACCTGACCTCTACCTTCTCAGTTCTTTATTCTCACCTGACCTCTACCTTCTCCGTTCTTTATTCTCACCTGACCTCTACCTTCTCAGTTCTTTATTCTCACCTGACCTCTACCTTCTCCGTTCTTTATTCTCCTCTACCTTCTCAGTTCTTTATTCTCCTCTACCTTCTCAGTTCTTTATTCTCCTCTACCTTCTCAGTTCTTTATTCTCACCTGACCTCTACCTTCTCAGTTCTTTATTCTCACCTGACCTCTACCTTCTCTGTTCTCACCTGACCTCTACCTTCTCTGTTCTCACCTGACCTCTACCTTCTCAGTTCTTTATTCTCACCTGACCTCTACCTTCTCAGTTCTTTATTCTCACCTGACCTCTACCTTCTCTGTTCTCACCTGACCTCTACCTTCTCTG
>NW_025747066.1:20000-71962 GCF_021184085.1 Oncorhynchus gorbuscha
TACATTTACATTTAAGTCATTTAGCAGACGCTCTTATCCAGAGCGACTTACAAATTGGTGCATTCACCTTATGACATCCAGTGGAACAGTCACTTTACAATAGTGCATCTAAATCTTAAAGGGGGGGAATACTTATCCTATCCTAGGTATTCCTTAAAGAGGTGGGGTTTCAGGTGTCTCCGGAAGGTGGTGATTGACTCCGCTGTCCTGGCGTCGTGAGGGAGTTTGTTCCACCATTGGGGGGCCAGAGCAGCGAACAGTTTTGACTGGGCTGAGCGGGAGCTGTACTTCCTCAGTGGTAGGGAGGCGAGCAGGCCAGAGGTGGATGAACGCAGTGCCCTTGTTTGGGTGTAGGGCCTGATCAGAGCCTGGAGGTACTGAGGTGCCGTTCCCCTCACAGCTCCGTAGGCAAGCACCATGGTCTTGAAGCGGATGCGAGCTTCAACTGGAAGCCAGTGGAGAGAACGGAGGAGCGGGGTGACGTGAGAGAACTTGGGAAGGTTGAACACCAGACGGGCTGCGGCGTTCTGGATGAGTTGAAGGGGTTTAATGGCACAGGCAGGGAGCCCAGCCAACAGCGAGTTGCAGTAATCCAGACGGGAGATGACAAGTGCCTGGATTAGGACCTGCGCCGCTTCCTGTGTGAGGCAGGGTCGTACTCTGCGGATGTTGTAGAGCATGAACCTACAGGAACGGGCCACCGCCTTGATGTTGGTTGAGAACGACAGGGTGTTGTCCAGGATCACACCAAGGTTCTTAGCGCTCTGGGAGGAGGACACAATGGAGTTGTCAACCGTGATGGCGAGATCATGGAACGGGCAGTCCTTCCCCGGGAGGAAGAGCAGCTCCGTCTTGCCGAGGTTCAGCTTGAGGTGGTGATCCGTCATCCACACTGATATGTCTGCCAGACATGCAGAGATGCGATTCGCCACCTGGTCATCAGAAGGGGGAAAGGAGAAGATTAGTTGTCATCTGCATAGCAATGATAGGAGAGACCATGTGAGGTTATGACAGAGCCAAGTGACTTGGTGTATAGCGAGAATAGGAGAGGGCCTAGAACAGAGCCCTGGGGGACACCAGTGGTGAGAGCGCGTGGTGAGGAGACAGATTCTCGCCACGCAACCTGGTAGGAGCGACCTGTCAGGTAGGACGCAATCCAAGCGTGGGCCGCGCCGGAGATGCCCAACTCGGAGAGGGTGGAGAGGAGGATCTGATGGTTCACAGTATCGAAGGCAGCCGATAGATCTAGAAGGATGAGAGCAGAGGAGAGAGAGTTAGCTTTAGCAGTGCGGAGCGCCTCCGTGATACAGAGGAGAGCAGTCTCAGTTGAATGACTAGTCTTGAAACCTGACTGATTTGGATCAAGAAGGTCATTCAGAGAGAGATAGCGGGAGAGCTGGCCAAGGACGGCACGTTCAAGAGTTTTGGAGAGAAAAGAAAGAAGGGATACTGGTCTGTAATTGTTGACATCGGAGGGATCGAGTGTAGGTTTTTTCAGAAGGGGTGCAACTCTCGCTCTCTTGAAGACGGAAGGGACGTAGCCAGCGGTCAGTGATGAGTTGATGAGCGAGGTGAGGTAAGGGAGAAGGTCTCCGGAAATGGTCTGGAGAAGAGGGGAAGGGATAGGGTCAAGCGGGCAGGTTGTTGGGCGGCCGGCCGTCACAAGACGCGAGATTTCATCTGGAGAGAGAGGGGAGAAAGAGGTCAGAGCACAGGGTAGGGCAGTGTGAGCAGAACCAGCGGTGTCGTTTGACTTAGCAAACGAGGATCGGATGTCGTCGACCTTCTTTTCAAAATGGTTGACGAAGTCGTCTGCAGAGAGGGAGGAGGGGGGATTCAGGAGGGAGGAGAAGGTGGCAAAGAGCTTCCTAGGGTTAGAGGCAGATGCTTGGAATTTAGCGTGGTAGAAAGTGGCTTTAGCAGCAGAGACAGAGGAGGAAAATGTAGAGAGGAGGGAGTGAAAGGATGCCAGGTCCGCAGGGAGGCGAGTTTTCCTCCATTTCCGCTCGGCTGCCCGGAGCCCTGTTCTGTGAGCTCGCAATGAGTCATTGAGCCACGGAGCGGGAGGGGAGGACCGAGCCGGCCTGGAGGATAGGGGACATAGAGAGTCAAAGGATGCAGAGAGGGAGGAGAGGAGGGTTGAGGAGGCAGAATCAGGAGATAGGTTGGAGAAGGTTTGAGCGGAGGGAAGTGATGATAGGATGGAAGAGGAGAGAGTAGCGGGGGAGAGAGAGCGAAGGTTGGGACGGCGCGATACCATCCGAGTAGGGGCAGTGTGGGAGGTGTTGGATGAGAGCGAGAGGGAAAAGGATACAAGGTAGTGGTCGGAGACTTGGAGGGGAGTTGCAATGAGGTTAGTGGAAGAACTGCATCTAGTAAAGATGAGGTCGAGCGTATTGCCTGCCTTGTGAGTAGGGGGGGAGGGTGAGAGGGTGAGGTCAAAAGAGGAGAGGAGTGGAAAGAAGGAGGCAGAGAGGAATGAGTCAAAGGTAGACGTGGGGAGGTTAAAGTCGCCCAGAACTGTGAGAGGTGAGCCGTCCTCAGGAAAGGAGCTTATCAAGGCATCAAGCTCATTGATGAACTCTCCGAGGGAACCTGGAGGGCGATAAATGATAAGGATGTTAAGCTTGAAAGGGCTGGTAACTGTGACAGCATGGAATTCAAAGGAGGCGATAGACAGATGGGTAAGGGGAGAGAGAGAGAATGACCACTTGGGAGAGATGAGGATCCCGGTGCCACCACCCCGCTGACCAGAAGCTCTCGGGGTGTGCGAGAACACGTGGGCGGACGAAGAGAGAGCAGTAGGAGTAGCAGTGTTGTCTGTGGTGATCCATGTTTCCGTCAGTGCCAAGAAGTCGAGGGACTGGAGGGAGGCATGGGCTGAGATGAACTCTGCCTTGTTGACCGCAGATCGGCAATTCCAGAGGCTACCGGAGACCTGGAACTCCACGTGGGTCGTGCGCGCTGGGACCACCAGATTAGGGTGGCCGCGGCCACGCGGTGTGGAGCGTTTGTATGGTCTGTGCAGAGAGGAGAGAACAGGGATAAACAGACACATAGTTAACAGGCTACAGAAGAGGCTACGCTAATGCAAAGGAGATTGGAATGACAAGTGGACTACACGTCTCGAATGTTCAGAAAGTTAAGCTACGTAGCAAGAATCTTATTGACTAAAATGATTAAAATGATACAGTACTGCTGAAGTAGGCTAGCTGGCAGTGGGTGCGTTGTTGACACTACACTAATCAAGTCGTTCCGTTGAGTGTAATAGTTTCTACAGTGCTGCTATTCGGGGCTAGCTGGCTAGCTAGTAGTGTTGTTTACGTTACGTTGCGTTAAAAGAACGACAATAGCTGGCTAGCTAACCTAGAAAATCGCTCTAGACTACACAATTATCTTTGATACAAAGACGGCTATGTAGCTAGCTATGTAGCTAGCTACGATCAAACAAATCAAACCGTTGTACTGTAATGAAATGAAATGAAAATGTGATACTACCTGTGAATGCGACCGGGTTGTTGAGTTCTATTCAGAAGACGTTGGCTAGCGTTGGCTAGCTAGCAGAGTCTCCTACGTTAAGGACGACAAATAGCTGGCTAGCTAACCTCGGTAAATTAAGATAATCACTCTAAGACTACACACTACACACTCTAAACCTAAGCAACACAATTATCTTGGAACGAAGATACGAAGACAGCAAAGACAGCTATGTAGCTAGCTAACACTACACTGATCAAGTCGTTCAGTTGAGTGTAATAGTTTTCCCAGTGCAGCTAATCAGTGGACGTTAGCTAGCTGGCTAGTGAAGACTACGTTAGGACGGAGAAATACGATAATTACGCAATTATCTTTGATACAAAGACGGCTATGTAGCTAGCTGAGAAGAAATTGCTAAGATTAGACAAATCAAACCGTTGTGCTATAATGAAATGTAAAAGTTATACTACCTGCGGGAGCGAAGCGCCGATGCGACCACTCGCTCCAAACTGACTGATAGACTGGATACCTGGAACATCATAATACTGTCTGATAGACTGGATACCTGGAACATTATAATATAATACTGTCTGATAGACTGGATACCTGGAACATTATAATACTGTCTGATAGACTGGATACCTGGAACATTATAATATAATACTGTCTGATAGACTGGATACCTGGAACATTATAATATAATACTGTCTGATAGACTGGATACCTGGAACATTATAATATAATACTGTCTGATAGACTGGATACCTGGAACATTATAATACTGTCTGATAGACTGGATACCTGGAACATTATAATATAATACTGTCTGATAGACTGGATACCTGGAACATTATAATACTGTCTGGTAGACTGGATACCTGGAACATCATAATACTGTCTGATAGACTGGATACCTGGAACATTATAATATAATACTGTCTGATAGACTGGATACCTGGAACATTATAATATAATACTGTCATTATAATACTGTCTGATAGACTGGATACCTGGAACATTATAATATAATACTGTCTGATAGACTGGATACCTGGAACATTATAATACTGTCTGATAGACTGGATACCTGGAACATTATAATATAATACTGTCTGGTAGACTGGATACCTGGAACATTATAATATAATACTGTCTGATAGACTGGATACCTGGAACATTATAATACTGTCTGGTAGACTGGATACCTGGAACATTATAATACTGTCTGATAGACTGGATACCTGGAACATTATAATATAATACTGTCTGATAGACTGGATACCTGGAACATTATAATATAATACTGTCTGATAGACTGGATACCTGGAACATTATAATATAATACTGTCTGATAGACTGGATACCTGGAACATCATAATATAATACTGTCTGATAGACTGGATACCTGGAACATTATAATATAATACTGTCTGATAGACTGGATACCTGGAACATTATAATACTGTCTGATAGACTGGATACCTGGAACATTATAATACTGTCTGATAGACTGGATACCTGGAACATTATAATATAATACTGTCTGATAGACTGGATACCTGGAACATTATAATACTGTCTGATAGACTGGATACCTGGAACATTATAATACTGTCTGATAGACTGGATACCTGGAACATTATAATACTGTCTGATAGACTGGATACCTGGAACATTATAATATAATACTGTCTGATAGACTGGATACCTGGAACATCATAATATAATACTGTCTGATAGACTGGATACCTGGAACATTATAATATAATACTGTCTGATAGACTGGATACCTGGAACATTATAATACTGTCTGATAGACTGGATACCTGGAACATTATAATATAATACTGTCTGATAGACTGGATACCTGGAACATTATAATACTGTCTGATAGACTGGATACCTGGAACATTATAATATAATACTGTCTGATAGACTGGATACCTGGAACATTATATAAATACTGTCTGATAGACTGGATACCTGGAACTTATATAATACTGTCTGATAGACTGGATACCTGGAACATTATAATATAATACTGTCTGATAGACTGGATACCTGGAACATTATAATATATAGACTGGATA
The DNA here is from genome assembly GCF_021184085.1 of Oncorhynchus gorbuscha. Taxonomy (NCBI): domain Eukaryota; kingdom Metazoa; phylum Chordata; class Actinopteri; order Salmoniformes; family Salmonidae; genus Oncorhynchus; species Oncorhynchus gorbuscha. The sequence continues at coordinate 25,568 of NW_025747066.1, forward strand.
CCTGATGGATACCTGGAACATTATAATATAATACTGTCTGATAGACTGGATACCTGGAACATTATAATATAATACTGTCTGATAGACTGGATACCTGGAATAATATAATACTGTCTGATAGACTGGATACCTGGAACATTATAATACTGTCTGATAGACTGGATACCTGGAACATTATAATATAATACTGTCTGATAGACTGGATACCTGGAACATTATAATATAATACTGTCTGATAGACTGGATACCTGGAACATTATAATATAATACTGTCTGTAGACTGATAGGAACATTATGGATAGACTGGATACCTGGAACATTAATAATACTGTCTGATAGACTGGATACCTGGAACATTATAATATAATACTGTCTGATAGACTGGATAACATTATAATATAATACTGGAACATACCTAACATATAATACTGTCTGATAGACTGGATACCTGGAACATTATAATATAATACTGTCTGATAGACTGGATACCTGGAACATTATAATATAATACTGTCTGATAGACTGGATACCTGGAACATTATAATATAATACTGTCTGATAGACTGGATACCTGGAACATTATAATATAATACTGTCTGATAGACTGGATACCTGGAACATTATAATATAATACTGTCTGATAGACTGGATACCTGGAACATTATAATACTGTCTGATAGACTGGATACCTGGAACATTATAATATAATACTGTCTGATAGACTGGATACCTGGAACATTATAATATAATACTGTCTGATAGACTGGATACCTGGAACATTATAATATAATACTGTCTGATAGACTGGATACCTGGAACATTATAATATAATACTGTCTGATAGACTGGATACCTGGAACATTATAATATAATACTGTCTGATAGACTGGATACCTGGAACATTATAATATAATACTGTCTGATAGACTGGATACCTGGAACATTATAATATAATACTGTCTGATAGACTGGATACCTGGAACATTATAATATAATACTGTCTGATAGACTGGAACATTATAATACTGTCTGATAGAATACAACATTATAATATAATACTGTCTGATAGACTGGATACCTGGAACATTATAATATAATACTGTCTGATAGACTGGATACCTGGAACATTATAATATAATACTGTCTGATAGACTGGATACCTAACATTATAATACTGTCTGATAGACTGGATACCTGGAACATTATAATATAATACTGTCTGATAGACTGGATACCTGGAACATTATAATATAATACTGTCTGATAGACTGGATACCTGGAACATTATAATATAATGGATACTGTCTGATAGACTGGATACCTGGAACATTATAATACTGTCTGATAGACTGGATACTGGAACATCTGGAACATTATAATACTGTCTGATAGACTGGATACCTGGAACATTATAATATAATACTGTCTGATAGACTATACCTGGAACATTATAATACTGTCTGATAGACTGGATACCTGGAACATTATAATATAATACTGTCTGATAGACTGGATACCTGGAACATTATAATATAATACTGTCTGATAGACTGGATACCTGGAACATTATAATATAATACTGTCTGATAGACTGGATACCTGGAACATCTGTCTGATAGACTGGATACCTGGAACATTATAATATAATACTGTCTGATAGACTGGATACCTGGAACATTATAATATAATACTGTCTGACAGACTGGATACCTGGAACATCATAATATAATACTGTCTGATAGACTGGATACCTGGAACATTATAATACTGTCTGATAGACTGGATACCTGGAACATTATAATATAATACTGTCTGATAGACTGGATACCTGGAACATTATAATATAATACTGTCTGATAGACTGGATACCTGGAACATAATATAATAACATTATAATATAATACTGTCTGATAGACTGGATACCTGGAACATTATAATATAATACTGTCTGATAGACTGGATACCTGGAACATTATAATAATAGACTGGATACCTGGAACATTATAATATAATACTGTCTGATAGACTGGATACCTGGAACATTATAATATAATACTGTCTGATAGACTGGATACCTGGAACATTAATATAATACTGTCTGATAGACTGGATACCTGGAACATTATAATATAATACTGTCTGATAGACTGGATACCTGGAACATTATAATATAATACTGTCTGATAGACTGGATACCTGGAACATTATAATATAATACTGTCTGATAGACTGGATACCTGGAACATTATAATACTGTCTGATAGACTGGATACCTGGAACATTATAATATAATACTGTCTGATAGACTGGATACCTGGAACATTATAATATAATACTGTCTGATAGACTGGATACCTGGAACATTATAATATAATACTGTCTGATAGACTGGATACCTGGAACATTATAATATAATACTGTCTGATAGACTGGATACCTGGAACATTATAATACTGTCTGATAGACTGGATACCTGGAACATTATAATATAATACTGTCTGATAGACTGGATACCTGGAACATTATAATATAATACTGTCTGATAGACTGGATACCTGGAACATTATAATATAAACATACTGTCTGATAGACTGGATACCTGGAACATTAATATACTGTCTGATAGACTGGATACCTGGAACATATAATACTGTCTGATAGACTGGATACCTGGAACATTATAATATAATACTGTCTGATAGACTGGATACCTGGAACATTATAATATAATACTGTCTGATAGACTGGATACCTGGAACATTATAATACTGTCTGATAGACTGGATACCTGGAACATTATAATATAATACTGTCTGATAGACTGGATACCTGGAACATTATAATATAATACTGTCTGATAGACTGGATACCTGGAACATTATAATATAATACTGTCTGATAGACTGGATACCTGGAACATCATAATATAATACTGTCTGATAGACTGGATACCTGGAACATTATAATATAATACTGTCTGATAGACTGGATACCTGGAACATTATAATATAATACTGTCTGATAGACTGGATACCTGGAACATTATAATATAATACTGTCTGATAGACTGGATACCTGGAACATTATAATACTGTCTGATAGACTGGATACCTGGAACATTATAATATAATACTGTCTGATAGACTGGATACCTGGAACATTATAATATAATACTGTCTGATAGACTGGATACCTGGAACATTATAATACTGTCTGATAGACTGGATACCTGGAACATTATAATACTGTCTGATAGACTGGATACCTGGAACATTATAATATAATACTGTCTGATAGACTGGATACCTGGAACATTATAATATAATACTGTCTGATAGACTGGATACCTGGAACATTATAATATAATACTGTCTGATAGACTGGATACCTGGAACATTATAATACTGTCTGATAGACTGGATACCTGGAACATTATAATATAATACTGTCTGATAGACTGGATACCTGGAACATTATAATATAATACTGTCTGATAGACTGGATACCTGGAACATTATAATATAATACTGTCTGATAGACTGGATACCTGGAACATTAATATAATACTGTCTGATAGACTGGATACCTGGAACATTATAATATAATACTGTCTGATAGACTGGATACCTGGAACATTATAATATAATACTGTCTGATAGACTGGATACCTGGAACATTATAATATAATACTGTCTGATAGACTGGATACCTGGAACATTATAATACTGTCTGATAGACTGGATACCTGGAACATCATAATATAATACTGTCTGATAGACTGGATACCTGGAACATTATAATATAATACTGGAACATTATAATACTGATAGACTGGATACCTGGAACATTATATATATACTGTCTGATAGACTGGATACCTGGAACATATAATACTGTCTGGAACTGGATACCTGGAACATTATAATATAATACTGTCTGATAGACTGGATACCTGGAACATTATAATATAATACTGTCTGATAGACTGGATACCTGGAACATTATAATATAATACTGTCTGATAGACTGGATACCTGGAACATTATAATACTGTCTGATAGACTGGATACCTGGAACATTATAATATAATACTGTCTGATAACTGGATACCTGGAACATCATAATGTCTGATAGACTGGATACCTGGAACATTATAATATAATACTGTCTGATAGACTGGATACCTGGAACATTATAATACTGTCTGATAGACTGGATACCTGGAACATCATAATATAATACTGTCTGATAGACTGGATACCTGGAACATTATAATATAATACTGTCTGATAGACTGGATACCTGGAACATTATAATATAATACTGTCTGATAGACTGGATACCTGGAACATTATAATACTGTCTGATAGACTGGATACCTGGAACATTATAATATAATACTGTCTGATAGACTGGATACCTGGAACATTATAATACTGTCTGATAGACTGGACCTGGAACATCTAATACTGTCTGATAGACTGGATACCTGGAACATTATAATATAATACTGTCTGATAGACTGGATACCTGGAACATTATAATATAATACTGTCTGATAGACTGGATACCTGGAACATTATAATACTGTCTGATAGACTGGATACCTGGAACATTATAATACTGTCTGATAGACTGGATACCTGGAACATTATAATATAATACTGTCTGATAGACTGGATACCTGGAACATTATAATATAATACTGTCTGATAGACTGGATACCTGGAACATTATAATACTGTCTGATAGACTGGATACCTGGAACATTATAATATAATACTGTCTGATAGACTGGATACCTGGAACATTATAATATAATACTGTCTGATAGACTGGATACCTGGAACATTATAATATAATACTGTCTGATAGACTGGATACCTGGAACATTATAATACTGTCTGATAGACTGGATACCTGGAACATTATAATACTGTCTGATAGACTGGATACCTGGAACATTATAATATAATACTGTCTGATAGACTGGATACCTGGAACATCATAATATAATACTGTCTGATAGACTGGATACCTGGAACATCATAATATAATACTGTCTGATAGACTGGATACCTGGAACATTATAATATAATACTGTCTGATAGACTGGATACCTGGAACATTATAATACTGTCTGGTAGACTGGATACCTGGAACATTATAATATAATACTGTCTGATAGACTGGATACCTGGAACATTATAATACTGTCTGATAGACTGGATACCTGGAACATTATATATAGAACTATAAAAGTCCTTAAATCATACAAATGTTATACATCGGTTTAAAGATGAACTTCTTGCTAATCCAGCTGCGGTGTCAGATTTCAAAAAGGCTTTACGGTGAAAGCAAACCATGCGATTATCTGAGAACAGCACCCAGCAGACAAATCTTTACAAACAGTTACCAGCCAAGTAGAGGAGTTACACAAGTCAGAAATAGAGAAACTTATCTTTGATGATCTTCATATGGTTGCACTCACAAGACTCCCATTTACTCAATACATGTTAGTTTTGTTTCGATAAAGCCCCTCTTTATATCCAAAAACCTCCGTTTTGTTCAATAATCCACAGGCTCAAACGACAGGCAGACGAAAAATCTAAATAGTATCCGTAAAGTTCGTAGTAACATGTCAAACGATGTTTATAATCGATCCTCAGGTTGTTTTTAGTCGTAATAATTAATAATATTTCAACCGGACAATAATTTCGTCAAGAAAACAAGAAAGCCTCTCGGTCGTGAAAAACCTCTGGGACACTGCAGTGTCCACTCATTCAGAGTGACCTTACTCCCTAATTTTTCAGAATACAAGCCTGAAACAATGTCTGAAGACTGTTGACATCTAGTGGAAGCCATAGGAAGTGCAATCTTGAGTCCTAAATCAATGGAATCTGTAAAGGCAGCCAATGGATAACTACAAACATAAATCCATCCAGGAAGTGGGATTGTTTTTTCTCGGGTTTTTGAGCTAACGTCGTTTACAACATTAACGATGTATAAACTGTGTTTCTGATCAATTTGATCAATAATGTTATTTTAAATGGACAAAATAAATGTGCTTTTCTTTCAAAAACAAGGACATTTCTAAGTGACCCCCAACTTTTAAACGATTGTGTATTTCAGAGGGAGATTACCAGTTAGATATTGATCGTGTTTTTCAGAGGGAGATTACCAGTTAGATATTGATCGTGTTTTTCAGAGGGAGATTACCAGTTAGATATTGATTGTGTATTGATCGTGTTTTTCAGAGGGAGATTACCAGTTAGATATTGATCGTGTTTTTCAGAGGGAGATTACCAGTTAGATATTGATCGTGTATTTGAGAGGGAGATTACCAGTTAGATATTGATCGTGTATTTGAGAGGGGAGATTACCAGTTAGATATTGATCGTGTTTTTGAGAGGGGAGATTACCAGTTAGATATTGATCGTGTATTTGAGAGGGAGATTACCAGTTAGATATTGATCGTGTATTTTCAGAGGGAGATTACCAGTTAGATATTGATCGTGTTTTTCAGAGGGAGATTACCAGTTAGATATTGATCGTGTATTTCAGAGGGAGATTACCAGTTAGATATTGATCGTGTATTTCAGAGGGAGATTACCAGTTAGATATTGATCGTGTATTGAGAGGGGAGATTACCAGTTAGATATTGATCGTGTATTGCAGAGGGAGATTACCAGTTAGATATTGATCGTGTATTTCAGAGGGAGATTACCAGTTAGATATTGATTGTGTATTGCAGAGGGAACAGTACCAGTTAGATATTGATCGTGTTTTTCAGAGGGAGATTACCAGTTAGATATTGATCGTGTATTGCAGAGGGAGATTACCAGTTAGATATTGATCGTGTATTTCAGAGGGAGATTACCAGTTAGATATTGATCGTGTATTGCAGAGGGAGATTACCAGTTAGATATTGATCGTGTATTGCAGAGGGAGATTACCAGTTAGATATTGATCGTGTTTTTCAGAGGGAGATTACCAGTTAGATATTGATCGTGTATTTCAGAGGGAGATTACCAGTTAGATATTGATTGTGTATTGCAGAGGGAACAGTACCAGTTAGATATTGATCGTGTATTGATCGTGTATTGCAGAGGGAGATTACTCGTAAACTGACGTTCCCGAAGCAGCCCACCAACCCCTTCCTGGAGATGGTGAAGTTCCTGTTGGATATTGATCCGTTTCAGAGGCCATCAGGTACCATGTGTGTGTGTGTGTGTGTGTGTGTGTGTGTGTGTGTGTGTGTGTGTGTGTGTGTGTGTGTGTGTGTGTGTGTGTTAGATGTGTGATGTGTGTGTTGTGTGAGGTGTGTGGTTATATCTGCTCTCTGCTCTGGTCTAGCTGTTGAATAAGAGGTTATATGTGATGTCTCTCTTCTGGTCTAGCTGCTGAATAAGAGGTTATTTGTGATGTCTTTGCTCTGGTCTAGCTGTTGAATAAGAGTTATATAATGTTATATGTGATGTCTCTCTGCTCTGGTCTAGCTGTTGAATAAGAGGTTATATAATGGTATATGTGATGTCTCTCTGCTCTGGTCTAGCTGTTGAATAAGAGGTTATTTGTGATGTCTCTCTGCTCTGGTCTAGCTGTTGAATAAGAGGTTATATAATGTTATATGTGATGTCTCTCTGCTCTGGTCTAGCTGTTGAATAAGAGGTTATATAATGTTATATGTGATGTCTCTCTGCTCTGGTCTAGCTGTTGAATAAGAGGTTATATAATGTTATATGTGATGTCTCTCTGCTCTGGTCTAGCTGCTGAATAAGAGGTTATATAATGTTATATGTGATGTCTCTCTGCTCTGGTCTAGCTGCTGAATAAGAGGTTATATAATGTTATATGTGATGTCTCTCTGCTCTGGTCTAGCTGTTGAATAAGTTATTTGTGATGTCTCTCTGCTCTGTCTAGCTGTTGAATATATAATGTTATATGTGATGTCTCTCTGCTCTGGTCTAGCTGCTGAATAAGAGGTTATATGTGATGTCTCTCTGCTCTGGTCTAGCTGTTGAATAAGAGGTTATATAATGTGTGATGTCTCTCTGCTCTGGTCTAGCTGTTGAATAAGAGGTTATATAATGTTATATGTGATGTCTCTCTGCTCTGGTCTAGCTGCTGAATAAGAGGTTATATGTGATGTCTCTCTGCTCTGGTCTAGCTGTTGAATAAGAGGTTATATAATGTTATATGTGATGTCTCTCTGCTCTGGTCTAGCTGTTGAATAAGAGGTTATATAATGTTATATGTGATGTCTCTCTGCTCTGGTCTAGCTGTTGAATAAGAGGTTATATAATGTTATATGTGATGTCTCTCTGCTCTGGTCTAGCTGTTGAATAAGAGGTTATATGTGATGTCTCTCTGCTCTGGTCTAGCTGTTGAATAAGAGGTTATATAATGTTATATGTGATGTCTCTCTGCTCTGGTCTAGCTGTTGAATAAGAGGTTATATAATGGTATATGTGATGTCTCTCTGCTCAGTGCTCTGGTCTAGCTGTTGAATAAGAGGTTATATAATGTTATATGTGATGTCTCTCTGCTCAGTGCTCTGGTCTAGCTGTTGAATAAGAGGGTATATGTGATGTCTCTCTGCTCTGGTCTAGCTGTTGAATAAGAGGTTATATAATGGTATATGTGATGTCTCTCTGCTCTGGTCTAGCTGTTGAATAAGAGGTTATATAATGGTATATGTGATGTCTCTCTGCTCTGGTCTAGCTGTTGAATAAGAGGTTATATAATGTTATATGTGATGTCTCTCTGCTCAGTGCTCTGGTCAAGCTGCTGAATAAGTCTATCGAGGGAACGGCTGATGATGATGAGGAAGGTGTCACACCAGACACTGCCATCCGCTCTGGACTGGAACTACTGAAGGTATGGATGGAGGGATGAAGAGAGAGAGGGAGAGAGAGGGGATGGAGGGATGAAGAGAGAGGGATGGAGGGATGAAGAGAGGGGATGGAGGGATGAAGAGAGAGAGGGAGGATGGAGGGATGAAGAGAGAGGGAGGATGGAGGGATGAAGAGAGAGGGAGGATGGAGGGATGAAGAGAGAGGAGGGATGGAGGGATGAGGAGAGAGAGGGGATGGAGGGATGAAGAGAGAGAGGGATGGAGGGATGAAGAGAGAGAGAGGGATGGAGGGATGAAGAGAGAGAGAGGGGATGGAGGGATGAAGAGAGAGAGGGAGGATGGAGGGATGAAGAGAGAGAGAGGATGGAGGGATGAAGAGAGAGGGGATGGAGGGATGAAGAAAGAGAGAGGGGATGGAGGAGAGAGGGGATGGAGGGATGAAGAAAGAGAGAGGGAGGGAGGAGGAGAGAGGGAGAGAGAGGGGATGGAGGGATGAAGAAAGAGAGAGAGAGAGAGAGAGAGAGGGGATGGAGGGATGAGGAGAGAGAGGGGATGGAGGGATGAAGAGGAGAGAGAGAGGGGGATGGAGGGATGAAGAGGGAGAGAGAGAGAGGGGATGGAGGGATGAAGAGGGAGAGAGAGAGAGGGATGGAGGGATGAAGAGGGAGAGAGAGAGAGGGGATGGAGGGATGAAGAGAGAGGGGATGGAGGGATGAAGAGAGAGAGGGATGATGGAGGGATGAAGAGAGAGCGGGAGGATCGAGGGATGAAGAGAGAGAGAGGATGGAGGGATGAAGAGAGAGGGGATGGAGGGATGAAGAGGGAGAGAGAGAGAGGGGATGGAGGGATGAAGAGAGAGGGGATGGAGGGATGAAGAGAGAGAGGGAGGATGGAGGGATGAAGAGAGAGCGGGAGGATCGAGGGATGAAGAGAGAGAGAGGATGGAGGGATGAAGAGAGAGGGGATGGAGGGATGAAGAAAGAGAGGGGATGGAGGGATGAGGAGAGAGGGAGAGAGAGAGGGGATGGAGGGATGAAGAAAGAGAGCGAGAGGGGATGGAGGGATGAGGGGATGAGAGGAGGGGATGGAGGGATGAAGAGAGAGGGGGATGGAGGGATGAAGAGAGGGGGGAGGGGGATGAAGAGAGAGGGGGATGGAGGGATGAAGAGAGAGGGGGATGGAGGGATGAAGAGAGAGGGGGATGGAGGGATGAAGAGAGAGGGGATGGAGGGATGAAGAGAGAGGGGGATGGAGGGATGAAGAGAGGGGATGGAGGGATGAGGAGAGAGGGGATGGAGGGATGAGGAGAGAGGGGATGGAGGGATGAGGAGAGGGGATGGAGGGATGAAGAGAGAGAGGGATGGAGGGATGAAGAGAGAGAGGGGATGGAGGGATGAAGAAAGAGAGAGAGGGGATGGAGGGATGAGGAGAGAGGGGATGGAGGGATGAAGAGAGGGAGAGAGAGAGGGGATGGAGGGATGAGGAGAGAGGGGATGGAGGGATGAAGAGAGAGAGAGAGAGGGGGGGCGAGAGGGAGGGAGGAGGGGACCGGTGGATGAATGGACAGAGTAACTTTTTCTTGTCTTCCTCCTCTCTTCCTCCTTCTCCACGTCCTTTCCTCCTCCTCTTCCTCCTCTCCTCCTCCTCTCCTTCTCCTCTTCTCCTCCTCTCCTCTTCCTCCTCTTCTCCTCTCCTCCTCCTCTTCTCCTCCTCTCCTCTTCCTCTCCTCCTCTCCTCTTCCTCCTCTTCTTCTCTCCTCCTCCTCTTCCTCCTCTCCTCCAGGTTCTGTCCTTCACCCACCCCACAGCGTTCCACTCTGCTGAGACGTATGAGTCTCTGCTTCAGTGTCTGAAGATGGAGGATGACAAGGTGGCCGAGGCGGCCATTCAGATCTTCAGGAACACCGGACAGAAAATAGAGACCGAACTACAGCAGATACGATCGTAAGAGAGGCAGGGAGGGAGGGAGGGGGAGGCAGAGAGGGGGAGGGGGAGGGGAAGGGAGGGAGGGGGAGGGTGGGAGGGTGGGAGAGAGGGGGGAGGGAGGGAGGGGGAGGGAGAGACAGGGAGGGAGGGATAGAGGGGGAGGCAGGGTGGGAGGGAGGGAGAGACAGGGAGGGAGGGAGAGAGGGGGAGGGAGGGAGAGACAGGGGGGAGGGAGGGAGGGAGGGAGGGAGGGAGAGACAGGGAGGGAGGGAGGGAGGGAGGGAGAGGGAGGGAGGGAGGGAGGCAGGGAGGAGGGAGGGAGAGGCAGGGTGGGAGGGAGAGAGGGGGAGGGAGGGGGAGGGAGAGACTGGGTGGATAGCTAATGTAATGGGTAAAGGGTCCATGACTGTAGTCAGTCTGTTAACCTCCTCTCCTCCCTGTAGTCAGTCTGTTAAGCTCCTCTCCTCCCTGTAGTCAGTCTGTTAACCTCCTCTCCTCCCTGTAGTCAGTCTGTTAACCTCCTCTCCTCCCTCCCTGTAGTCAGTCTGTTAACCTCCTCTCCTCCCTGTAGTCAGTCTGTTAATCTCCTCTCCTCCCTGTAGTCAGTCTGTTAACCTCCTCTCCTTCCTTCCTGTAGTCAGTCTGTTAACCTCCTCTCCTCTCCTCCCTGTAGTCAGTCTGTTAACCTCCTCTCCTTCCTCCCTGTAGTCAGTCTGTTAACCTCCTCTCCTCCCTGTAGTCAGTCTGTTAACCTCCTCTCCTTCCTCCCTGTAGTCAGTCTGTTAACCTCCTCTCCTCCCTCCCTGTAGTCAGTCTGTTATTCTCCTCTCCTCCCTGTAGTCAGTCTGTTAACCTCCTCTCCTCCCTGTAGTCAGTCTGTTAACCTCCTCTCCTCCCTGTAGTCAGTCTGTTAACCTCCTCTCCTCCCTCCCTCTAGTCAGTCTGTTAACCTCCTCTCCTTCCTCCCTGTAGTCAGTCTGTTAACCTCCTCTCCTTCCTCCCTGTAGTCAGTCTGTTAACCTCCTCCCTCCCTGTAGTCAGTCTGTTAACCTCCTCTCCTCCCTCCCTGTAGTCAGTCTGTTAACCTCCTCTCCATCCTTCCTGTAGTCAGTCTGTTAACTTCCTCTCCTTCCTTCCTGTAGTCAGTCTGTTAACCTCCTCTCCTCTCCTCCCTGTAGTCAGTCTGTTAACCTCCTCTCCTCCCTGTAGTCAGTCTGTTAACCTCCTCTCCTCCCTCCCTGTAGTCAGTCTGTTAACCTCCTCTCCTCCCTCCCTGTAGTCAGTCTGTTAACCTCCTCTCCTCCCTGTAGTCAGTCTGTTAACCTCCTCTCCTCCCTCCCTGTAGTCAGTCTGTTAACCTCCTCTCCTCCCTCCCTGTAGTCAGTCTGTTAACCTCCTCTCCTCCCTGTAGTCAGTCTGTTAACCTCCTCTCCTCCCTCCCTGTAGTCAGTCTGTTAACCTCCTCTCCTCCCTGTAGTCAGTCTGTTAACCTCCTCTCCTCCCTGTAGTCAGTCTGTTAACCTCCTCTCCTTCCTTCCTGTAGTCAGTCTGTTAACCTCCTCTCCTTCCCTGTAGTCAGTCTGTTAACCTCCTCTCCTTCCTCCCTGTAGTCAGTCTGTTAACCTCCTCTCCTCCCTGTAGTCAGTCTGTTAACCTCCTCTCCTCCCTCCCTGTAGTCAGTCTGTTAACCTCCTCCCCCTCCCTGTAGTCAGTCTGTTAACTCCTCTCCTCCCTGTAGTCAGTCTGTTAACCTCCTCTCCTCCCTGTAGTCAGTCTGTTAACCTCCTCTCCTCCCTGTAGTCAGTCTGTTAACCTCCTCTCCTCCCTGTAGTCAGTCTGTTAACCTCCTCTCCTCCCTCCCTGTAGTCAGTCTGTTAACCTCCTCTCCTCCCTGTAGTCAGTCTGTTAATCTCCTCCATCCTCCCTGTAGTCAGTCTGTTAACTTCCTCTCCTTCCTTCCTGTAGTCAGTCTGTTAACCTCCTCTCCTCCCTCCCTGTAGTCAGTCTGTTAATCTCCTCTCCATCCTTCCTGTAGTCAGTCTGTTAACTTCCTCTCCTTCCTTCCTGTAGTCAGTCTTTTAACCTCCTCTCCTCTCCTCCCTGTAGTCTGTCTGTTAACCTCCTCTCCTCCCTGTAGTCAGTCTGTTAACCTCCTCTCCTCCCTCCCTGTAGTCAGTCTGTTAACCTCCTCTCCTCCCTCCCTGTAGTCAGTCTGTTAACCTCCTCTCCTCCCTGTAGTCAGTCTGTTAACCTCCCCTCCTCCCTGTAGTCAGTCTGTTAACCTCCTCTCCTTCCTCCCTGTAGTCAGTCTGTTAACCTCCTCTCCTTCCTCCCTGTAGTCAGTCTGTTAACCTCCTCTCCTTCCTCCCTGTAGTCAGTCTGTTAACCTCCTCTCCTCCCTCCCTGTAGTCAGTCTGTTAACTTCCTCTCCTCCCTGTAGTCAGTCTGTTAACCTCCCCTCCTCCCTGTAGTCAGTCTGTTAACCTCCTCTCCTCCCTCCCTGTAGTCAGTCTGTTAACCTCCTCTCCTCTCCTCCCTGTAGTCAGTATGTTAACCTCCTCTCCTCCCTGTAGTCAGTCTGTTAACCTCCTCTCCTCCCTGTAGTCAGTCTGTTAACCTCCTCTCCTCCCTGTAGTCAGTCTGTTAACCTCCTCTCCTCCCTGTAGTCAGTCTGTTAACCTCCTCTCCTCCCTCCCTGTAGTCAGTCTGTTAACCTCCTCTCCTCCCTCCCTGTAGTCAGTCTGTTAACCTCCTCTCCTCCCTCCCTGTAGTCAGTCTGTTAACCTCCTCTCCTCCCTCCCTGTAGTCAGTCTGTTAACCTCCTCTCCTCCCTGTAGTCAGTCTGTTAACCTCCTCTCCTCCCTCCCTGTAGTCAGTCTGTTAACCTCCTCTCCTCCCTGTAGTCAGTCTGTTAACCTCCTCTCCTCCCTGTAGTCAGTCTGTTAACCTCCTCTCCTCCCTCCCTATAGTCAGTCTGTTAACCTCCTCTCCTCCCTGTAGTCAGTCTGTTAACCTCCTCTCCTCCCTGTAGTCAGTCTGTTAACCTCCTCTCCTCCCTGTAGTCAGTCTGTTAACCTCCCCTCCTCCCTGTAGTCAGTCTGTTAACCTCCTCTCCTCTCCTCCCTGTAGTCAGTCTGTTAACCTCCTCTCCTCCCTGTAGTCAGTCTGTTAACCTCCTCTCCTCCCTGTAGTCAGTCTGTTAACCTCCTCTCCTCCCTCCCTGTAGTCAGTCTGTTAACCTCCTCTCCCCCCTGTAGTCAGTCTGTTAACCTCCTCTCCTCCCTCCCTGTAGTCAGTCTGTTAACTTCCTCTCCTCCCTGTAGTCAGTCTGTTAACCTCCCCTCCTCCCTGTAGTCAGTCTGTTAACCTCCTCTCCTCCCTCCCTGTAGTCAGTCTGTTAATCTCCTCTCCTCCCTGTAGTCAGTCTGTTAACCTCCTCTCCTCCCTGTAGTCAGTCTGTTAACCTCCTCTCCTCCCTGTAGTCAGTCTGTTAACCTCCTCTCCTCCCTGTAGTCAGTCTGTTAACCTCCTCTCCTCCCTGTAGTCAGTCTGTTAACCTCCTCTCCTCCCTCCCTGTAGTCAGTCTGTTAACCTCCTCTCCTCCCTCCCTGTAGTCAGTCTGTTAACCTCCTCTCCTCCCTCCCTGTAGTCAGTCTGTTAACCTCCTCTCCTCTCCTCCCTGTAGTCAGTCTGTTAACCTCCTCTCCTCCCTGTAGTCAGTCTGTTAACCTCCTCTCCTCCCTGTAGTCAGTCTGTTAACCTCCTCTCCTCCCTGTAGTCAGTCTGTTAACCTCCTCTCCTCCCTCCCTGTAGTCAGTCTGTTAACCTCCTCTCCCCCCTGTAGTCAGTCTGTTAACCTCCTCTCCTCCCTCCCTGTAGTCAGTCTGTTAACCTCCTCTCCTCTCCTCCCTGTAGTCAGTCTGTTAACCTCCTCTCCTCCCTGTAGTCAGTCTGTTAAACTCCTCTCCTTCCTGTAGTCAGTCTGTTTAGCTCCTCTCCTCCCTCCCTGTAGTCAGTCTGTTAACCTCCTCCCTGTAGTCAGTCTCCTCTCCCCCTGTAGTCAGTCTGTTAACCTCCTCTCCTCCCTCCCTGTAGTCAGTCTGTTAACCTCCTCTCCTCTCCTCCCTGTAGTCAGTCTGTTAACCTCCTCTCCTCCCTGTAGTCAGTCTGTTAACCTCCTCTCCTCCCTGTAGTCAGTCTGTTAACCTCCTCTCCTCCCTGTAGTCAGTCTGTTAACCTCCTCTCCTCCCTGTAGTCAGTCTGTTAACCTCCTCTCCTCCCTCCCTGTAGTCAGTCTGTTAACCTCCTCTCCTCCCTCCCTGTAGTCAGTCTGTTAACCTCCTCTCCTCCTCCCTGTAGTCAGTCTGTTAACCTCCTCTCTCTCCCTGTAGTCAGTCTGTTAACCTCCTCTCCTCCCTGTAGTCAGTCTGTTAACCTCCTCTCCTCCCTCCCTGTAGTCAGTCTGTTAACCTCCTCTCCTCCCTGTAGTCAGTCTGTTAACCTCCTCTCCTCCCTGTAGTCAGTCTGTTAACCTCCTCTCCTCCCTCCCTGTAGTCAGTCTGTTAACCTCCTCTCCTCCCTGTAGTCAGTCTGTTAACCTCCTCTCCTCCCTGTAGTCAGTCTGTTAACCTCCTCTCCTCCCTGTAGTCAGTCTGTTAACCTCCCCTCCTCCCTGTAGTCAGTCTGTTAACCTCCCCTCCTCCCTGTAGTCAGTCTGTTAACCTCCTCTCCTCCCTGTAGTCAGTCTGTTAACCTCCTCTCCTCCCTGTAGTCAGTCTGTTAACCTCCTCTCTCCTCCCTGTAGTCAGTCTGTTAACCTCCTCTCCTCCCTGTAGTCAGTCTGTTAACCTCCTCTCCTCCCTGTAGTCAGTCTGTTAACCTCCTCTCCCCCTGTAGTCAGTCTGTTAACCTCCTCTCCCCCCTGTAGTCAGTCTGTTAACCTCCTCTCCCCCTGTAGTCAGTCTGTTATTCTCCTCTCCTCCCTGTAGTCAGTCTGTTAACCTCCTCTCCTCCCTGTAGTCAGTCTGTTAACCTCCTCTCCTCCCTCCCTGTAGTCAGTCTGTTAACCTCCTCTCCTCCCTCTAGTCAGTCTGTTAATCTCCTCTCCTCCCTGTAGTCAGTCTGTTATTCTCCTCTCCTCCCTGTAGTCAGTCTGTTAACCTCCTCTCCCCCCCCAGGACCCTGATCCCAGTCCTTCATCAGAAGGCTAAACGTGGGACCCCCCACCAGGCCAAACAGGCTGTCCACTGTATCCACGCCATCTTCTGTAACAAGGAGGTCCAGCTGGCGCAGATCTTTGAGGTAGCACACACACACACACACACACACACACACACACACACACACACACACACACACACACACACACACACACACACACACACACACACACACACACACACACACACACACACACACACACACACACACACACACACACACACACACACACACAGAGAGAGAGAGTAGGGCTTTGCTGCTCGGTGATACTAAAGTGCCAATAGAAAAGTCTTGTATTTGGTTACTAAATACTCTGTCAAAGTGGGAGGTAAAAAATATATTGATTATTAGATAAACATTCACCCTCCCTGAGTCAATACATGTTAAGATACGATCAAATCAATACAGTCCATCTTTAATTATACCACATAGGACCAAAACATTACCTCATCCAATATATCAATTGTCAATTATAGACACTCCCATCTCAAATACATCCCCTCCTGGACAAGATCTGAGAAGACACTGAGCCTCCTAGGTCCTAGGTCATATACTAGGTCAAGATAAGGGCAACCACAGAGGGGACATACAACACTGAGCCTCCTCGGTCCTAGGTCATATACTAGGTCAAGATAAGGGCAAAGTCAGAGGTGACAGACAATAGTGAGCCTCCTAGGTCATAGGTCATATACTCGATCAAGATAAGGGCAACCTCAGAGGAGACATACAATAGTGAGCCTCCTAGGTCATAGGTCATATACTAGGTCAAGTCGCTCTGGATAAGAGCGTCTGCTAAATGACTTAAATGTAAATGTAAGGGCAACCTCAGAGGAGACATACAATAGTGAGCCTCCTAGGTCATAGGTCATATACTAGGTCAAGATAATAAGGGCAACCTCAGATGAGACATACAATAGTGAGCCTCCTAGGTCATAGGTCATATACTAGGTCAAGATAAGGGCAACCTCAGAGGAGACATACAATAGTGAGCCTCCTAGGTCATAGGTCATATACTCGATCAAGATAAGGGCAACCTCAGAGGAGACATACAATAGTGAGCCTCCTAGGTCATAGGTCATATACTAGGTCAAGATAATAAGGGCAACCTCAGAGGAGACATACAATAGTGAGCCTCCTAGGTCATAGGTCATATACTGGGTCAAGATAATAAGGGCAACCTCAGAGGAGACATACAATAGTGAGCCTCCTAGGTCATAGGTCATATACTAGGTCAAGATAAGGGCAACCTCAGAGGAGACATACAATAGTGAGCCTCCTAGGTCATAGGTCATATACTCGATCAAGATAAGGGCAACCTCAGAGGAGACATACAATAGTGAGCCTCCTAGGTCATAGGTCATATACTAAGTCAAGATAATAAGGGCAACCTCAGAGGAGACATACAATAGTGAGCCTCCTAGGTCATAGGTCATATACTAGGTCAAGATAATAAGGGCAACCTCAGAGGAGACATACAATAGTGAGCCTCCTAGGTCATAGGTCATATACTAGGTCAAGATAAGGGCAACCTCAGAGGAGACATACAATAGTGAGCCTCCTAGGTCATAGGTCATATACTCGATCAAGATAAGGGCAACCTCAGAGGAGACATACAATAGTGAGCCTCCGAGGTCATAGGTCATATACTAGGTCAAGATAAGGGCAACCTCAGAGGAGACATACAATAGTGAGCCTCCTAGGTCATAGGTCATATACTCGATCAAGATAAGGGCAACCTCAGAGGAGACATACAATAGTGAGCCTCCTAGGTCATAGGTCATATACTAGGTCAAGATAATAAGGGCAACCTCAGAGGAGACATACAATAGTGAGCCTCCTAGGTCATAGGTCATATACTAGGTCAAGATAAGGGCAACCTCAGAGGAGACATACAATAGTGAGCCTCCTAGGTCATAGGTCATATACTCGATCAAGATAAGGGCAACCTCAGAGGAGACATACAATAGTGAGCCTCCTAGGTCATAGGTCATATACTAGGTCAAGATAATAAGGGCAACCTCAGAGGAGACATACAATAGTGAGCCTCCTAGGTCATAGGTCATATACTAGGTCAAGATAAGGGCAACCTCAGAGGAGACATACAATAGTTAGACACATTCCCAGAAGAAGAGGAACCTCCATTCTGTCCTCCCCCCCTTCTGATATTCTTCATAGCATCACACGGTTTAACAGACACATTGACATAAGAAGACAAGCCTGACCTCTCCCCTCTCTGGGCCCCTAGTGACTAAACCCGAGCAGAGAAGAAGGGATAACTGCAAACAGTATTATCCAAAAGAAATCATCCTCATGACAAATATCCCACATAAGCATTATTATATAAATAAAACATCTTATTTATCAATCACTAATTCTGATTCTGCCCCAACAGTCTCTAAGAGCTTTTAAACACCTGGATTGTAAATGATTAGCCCAGGTATAATTCTTCAAGCTCTGTCAAGTTGTTGGGGGATCATGGCTAGGATGGCCATTTAAGTCTTTCCATAGATTTACAATCAGATTTAAGTCTAAACTGTAACTCGGCAACTCAGGAACAGTCAGTGTCTTATTGCTAAGCAACTCCAGTGTAGATTTGGTTTTGTAAGTTATTGTCCTGCTGAAAGGTGAATTCCCAGTGTCTGGTATAAAAGCAGACTGAACCAGGTTTTCCTCTAGGATTTTGCCTGTTCTTAGCTCCAACCCGTATCTTTTTATCCTGAACAACTCCCTAGTCCTTGCCGATGACAAGAATACCCATACCATGATGCAGCCACTACCATGCTTGAAAATAAGGAGGCAGTTACTCAGTGATGTGTTGGATTTGCCCCAAACACCCTCTCTCCTCTCCCCCAGCCTCTCTCCTCTCCCCCAGCCTCTCTCCTCTCCCCCAGCCTCTCTCCTCTCCCCCAGCCTCTCTCCTCTCGCCTCTCTCCTCTCCCCCAGCCTCTCTCCTCTCCCCCAGCCTCTCTCCTCTCCCCCAGCCTCTCTCCTCTCCCCCAGCCTCTCTCCTCTCCTCCTCCCCCTCCCCCTCTCTCCTCTCCCCCTCTCTCCTCTCCCCCAGCCACTCTCTCTCCCCTCTCTCTCTCCCCCAGCCACTCTCTCTCTCCCCCTCTCTCTCTCTCTCTCTCCCCCAGCCTCTCCTTCTCTCCCCCTCTCTCTCTCTCTCTCTCTCCCCAGCCTCTCCTTCTCTCCCCCAGCCTCTCTCTCTCTCCCCCAGCCTCTCTCCTCTGCCCCAGGCTCTGTGGTGGCTGCATCATGGTATGGGTATGCTTGTCATCGGCAAGAACTAGGGAGTTGTTCAGGATAAAAAGATACGGGTTGGAGCTAAGAACAGGCAAAATCCTAGAGGAAAACCTGGTTCAGCCTGCTCTCTCTCTCTCTCTCTCCCAGCCTCTCTCTCTACCCAGCCTCTCTCTCTCTCTCCTCCCAGCCTCTCTCTCTCTCCCTCCCAGCCTCTCTCTCTCTCCTCCCAGCCTCTCTCTCTCTCTCCCCCCAGCCTCTCTCTCTCCCCCAGCCTCTCTCTCTCCCCCAGCCTCTCTCTCTCCCCCAGCCTCTCTCTCTCCCCCAGCCTCTCTCTCTCTCCCCCAGCCTCTCTCTCTCCCCCAGCCTCTCTCTCCCCCCAGCCTCTCTCCTCTCCCCCAGCCTCTCTCTCTCTAACCGCCTCTCTCCTCTCCCCAGCCTCTCTCTCTCTAACCACCTCTCTCTCTCCCCCAGCCTCTCTCTCTCTAACCCAGCCTCTCTCTCTCTAACCACCTCTCTCCTCTCCCCCTGCCTCTCTCTCTCCCCTCCCCTCTGCCTCTCTCTCTCCTCTCCCCCAGCCTCTCTCTCTCCCTCTCCCCCAGCCTCTCTCTCTCTAACCACCTCTCTCCTCTCCCCCTGCCTCTCTCTCTCTCTCCCGTAGCCTCTCTCTCTCCCCCTCTCTCCTCTCCCCCAGCCTCTCTCTCTCTAACCCAGCCTCTCTCTCTAACCACCTCTCTCCTCTCCCCCAGCCTCTCTCTCTCTAACCGCCTCTCTCCTCTCCCCCAGCCTCTCTCTCTCTAACCACCTCTCTCCTCTCCCCCAGCCTCTCTCTCTCTAACCCAGCCTCTCTCTCTCTAACCACCTCTCTCCTCTCCCCCCTCTCTCTCTCTCCTCTCCCCCTGCCTCTCTCTCTCCTCTCCCCCAGCCTCTCTCTCTCTCTCCCCCAGCCTCTCTCTCTCTAACCACCTCTCTCCTCTCCCCCTGCCCTCTCTCTCCTCTCCCGTAGCCTCTCTCTCTCCCCCTCTCTCCTCTCCCCCAGCCTCTCTCTCTCTAACCCAGCCTCTCTCTCTCTAACCACCTCTCTCCTCTCCCCCAGCCTCTCTCTCTAACCACCTCTCTCCTCTCCCCCAGCCTCTCTCTCTAACCACCTCTCTCCTCTCCCCCAGCCTCTCTCTCTCTAACATCCTCTCCCCCAGCCTCTCTCTCTAACCACCTCTCTCCTCTCCCCCAGCCTCTCTCTCTCTAACATCCTCTCCCCCAGCCTCTCTCTCTAACCACCTCTCTCCTCTCCCCCAGCCTCTCTCTCTAACCACCTCTCTCTCTCCCCCAGCCTCTCTCTCTCTCTAACCGCCTCTCTCTCTCTAACCACCTCTCTCTAACCACCTCTCTCTCTCCCCCAGCCTCTCTCTCTAACCACCTCTCTCTAACCACCTCTCTCCTCTCCCCCAGCCTCTCTCTCTAACCACCTCTCTCCTCTCCCCCAGCCTCTCTCTCTCTCTAACCACCTCTCTCTAACCACCTCTCTCCTCTCCCCCAGCCTCTCTCTCGTAGTCTGAATGCTGACGTCCCAGAACAGTTGATAACCCCTGGTCAGTCTGGGTCATATCTCTCTACTGGCTCCAGATCAGTTTGCCTCCCCCATGAAGGCCATCGTGGCCAACTTCATCGTCAAGGACCTGCTCATGAACGACAGGGTGGGTTTTGGGAGCGAAGACACACACACACACACACACACACACACACACACACACACACACACACACACACACACACACACACACACACACACACACACACACACACACACACACACTGATCATTAATACACACACACACACTGATCATTAATACACACACACACACACACACACACACACACACACTGATCATTAATACACACACACACACACACACACTACACACACACACACACACACACACACACACACACTGATCATTAATACACACACACACACACACACTGATCATTAATACACACACACACACACACACACACACACACACACACACACACACACACACACACACACACACACACACACACACACACACACTGATCATTAATACACACACACACACTGATCATTAATACACACACACACACTGATCATTAATACACACACACACACACACACACACACACACACACACACACACACACACACACACACACACACACACACACACACACACACTGATCATTAATACACACACACACACACACTGATCATTAATACACACACACACACACACTGATCATTAATACACGCACTGACACACCTACACACACACCTACACACACACACACCTACACACACACACACACCTACACACACATAAATCCATGTATCTACACACCGACGCTAGTGCTTGGGTCACCTAAAGACACAGGGATTGTAGAGAGGGTCACCTAAAGACACAGGGGTTGTAGAGAGGTCACCTAAAGACACAGGGGTTGTAGAGAGGGTCACTGCTAGCGCTTGGGTCACCTAAAGACACAGGGATTGTAGAGAGGGTCACTGCTAGCGCTTGGGTCACCTAAAGACACAGGGGTTGTAGAGAGGGTCACTGCTAGCGCTTGGGTCACCTAAAGACACAGGGGTTGTAGAGAGGGTCACTGCTAGTGCGTGGGTATGTAATGTATATATATATATAATAAAGAGGGAATGTGCTGCTCGTGCTTCACCATCTTGTGTCTCCAGTCTGTAGGAAACAAAAATGGGAAGCTGTGGACATCTGACGAAGAAGTTTCTCCTGAGGTGCTGGCTAAGGTAACTACACCCTACATATCTCCTCCTAACTACACTCTCCTGAGGTAACTACACCCTACATATCTCCTCCTAACTACACTCTCCTGAGGTAACTACACCCTACATATCTCCTCCTAACTACACTCTCCTGAGGTAACTACACCCTACATATCTCCTCCTAACTACACTCTCCTGAGGTAACTACACCCTACATATCTCCTCCTAACTACACTCTCCTGAGGTAACTACACCCTACATATCTCCTCCTAACTACACTCTCCTGAGGTAACTACACCCTACATATCTCCTCCTAACTACACTCTCCTGAGGTAACTACACCCTACATATCTCCTCCTAACTACACTCTCCTGAGGTAACTACACCCTACATATCTCCTCCTAACTACACTCTCCTGAGGTAACTACACTCTACATATCTCCTCCTAACTACACTCTCCTGAGGTAACTACACCCTACATATCTCCTCCTAACCACACTCTCCTGAGGTAACTACACCCTACATATCTCCTCCTAACTACACTCTCCTGAGGTAACTACACCCTACATATCTCCTCCTAACTACACTCTCCTGAGGTAACTACACCCTACATATCTCCTCCTAACTACACTCTCCTGAGGTAACTACACCCTACATATCTCCTCCTAACCACACTCTCCTGAGGTAACTACACCCTACATATCTCCTCCTAACTACACTCTCCTGAGGTAACTACACTCTACATATCTCCTCCTAACTACACTCTCCTGAGGTAACTACACCCTGCATATCTCCTCCTAACTACACTCTCTTTCTGTCCCTCGCACTCCTCCTCTCTCTTTCTGTCCCTCGCTCTCCTCCTCTCTCTTTCTGTCCCTCGCTCTCCTCCTCTCTCTTTCTGTCCCTCGCTCTCCTCCTCTCTCTTTCTGTCCCTCGCTCTCCTCCTCGATCTCTCTGTCCCTCGCTCTCCTCCTCTCTCTTTCTGTCCCTCGCTCTCCTCCTCTCTCTTTCTGTCCCTCGCTCTCCTCCTCTCTCTTTCTGTCCCTCGCTCTCCTCCTCTCTCTTTCTGTCCCTCGCTCTCCTCCTCTCTCTTTCTGTCCCTCGCTCTCCTCCTCTCTCTTTCTGTCCCTCGCTCTCCTCCTCTCTTTCTGTCCCTCGCTCTCCTCCTCTCTCTTTCTGTCCCTCGCTCTCCTCCTCTCTCTTCTGTCCCTCGCTCTCCTCCTCTCTCTTTCTGTCCCTCGCTCTCCTCCTCTCTCTTTCTGTCCCTCGCTCTCCTCCTCTCTCTTTCTGTCCCTCGCTCTCCTCCTCTCTCTGTCCCTGCTCCCTCCTCGATCTCTGTGTCCCTCGCTCTCCTCCTCTCTCTTTCTGTCCCTCGCTCTCCTCCTCTCTTTCTGTCCCTCGCTCTCCTCCTCTCTCTTTCTGTCCCTCGCTCTCCTCCTCGATCTCTCTGTCCCTCGCTCTCCTCCTCGATCTCTCTGTCCCTCGCTCTCCTCCTCGATCTCTCTGTCCCTCGCTCTCCTCCTCTCTCTTTCTGTCCCTCGCTCTCCTCCTCTCTCTTTCTGTCCCTCGCTCTCCTCCTCTATCTTTCTGACCCTCGCTCTCTGTCTCTCGCTCTCCGCCTCGCTCTCTGTCCCTCGCTCTCTCTGTCCCTTGCTCTCCTCTCTCTTTCTGTGCCTTGCTCTTTGTCCCTGGCTCTCGCTCTCTTTCCGTTCCTCGCTCTCCTCTCTCTTTCTGTCCCTCGCTCTCCTCTCTCTTTCTGTCCCTCGCTCTCCTCTCTCTTTCTGTCCCTCGCTCTCCTCTCTCTTTCTGTCCCTCGCTCTCCTCCTCTCTCTTTCTGTCCCTCGCTCTCCTCCTCTCTCTTTGTCCCTTGCTCTCCTCCTCTCTCTCTGTCCCTTGCTCTCCTCCTCTCTCTCTGTCCCTTGCTCTCCTCCTCTCTCTCTGTCCCTCGCTCTCCTCCTCTCTCTCTGTCCCTCGCTCTCCTCTCTCTCTGTCCCTCGCTCTCCTCTCTCTCTGTCCCTCGCTCTCCTCCTGTCTCTCTCTGTCCCTCGCTCTCCTCTACCTCTCTCTTTTCTAATACTTTCCCCCCACACAGGTCCCCAGTGGGACTCAAACCTATAACCCTGGCAATTTCAAGCACTGTGCTCTACCAACTGAGTTGCTCTCCTCCCCCTTTCTCTGTCCTCCCTCTCTCCGTCTCTCCTCCCCAGGTGCAGGCCATTAAGCTGTTGGTGCGTTGGCTCCTCGGTATGAAGAACAACCAGTCTAAATCGGCCAACTCCACCCTCCGACTGCTGTCCGCCATGCTGGTCTCGGAGGGAGACCTCACAGAACAGAAAAAGATCAGGTATGTGGAGGTCAGGGTCATGGTCTGAGAGGGAGACCTCACAGAACAGAAGATCAGGTATGTAGAGGTCAGAGGTCAGACTGCTGTCCGCCATGCTGGTCTCGGAGGGAGACCTCACAGAACAGAAGAAGATCAGGTATGTGGAGGTCAGAGGTCAGACTGCTGTCAGCCATGCTGGTCTCGGAGGGAGACCTCACAGAACAGAAGAAGATCAGGTATGTGGAGGTCAGAGGTCAGACTGCTGTCAGCCATGCTGGTCTCGGAGGGAGACCTCACAGAACAGAAGATCAGGTATGTGGAGGTCAGAGGTCAGACTGCTGTCAGCCATGCTGGTCTCAGAGGGAGATCTCTGGGTCAGGTGTTGAAGGTTAGGGATTAGAGGTCGTTGGTTGAGCGGTCAGGCTAACTGCGTTTTGGGGGGGGGGGGGGGGTGTAGGTTACAAAATAGTCATTCATGCTCATGACTCACATCTCTTCCTCCTCTTCCTCCTCTTCCTCCCGCAGTAAGTCAGACATGTCTCGTCTGCGTCTGGCAGCAGGAGGAGCCATCATGAAACTGGCCCAGGAACCGGTTTACCATGACATCATCACACCGGAACAGTTCCAGCTCTGTGGGCTGGTCATCAACGTAAGACTGTCTGTCGGGGTGGGACTTTAGGACACGTTTCTGTCAGGGTGGGACTTTAGGACATGTTTCTGTCAGACTGTCTGTCAGGGTGGGACTTTAGGACATGTTTCTGTGTCTGTCAGGGGTGGGACTTTAGGACACGTTTCTGTCAGGGTGGGTCGGACACGTTTCTGTCAGGGTGGGCTGGTTATCAACGTAAGACTGTCTGTCGGGTGGGACGCTGTCAGGGAAGTGGGTTTAGGACATACGTTTCTGTCGGGGTGGGACTTTAGGACATGTCTCTGTCAGACTGTCTGTCGGGGTGGGACTTTAGGACACGTCTCTGTCAGGGTGGGCTGGTTATCAATGTAAGACTGTCTGTCGGGTGGGACTTTAGGACACGTTTCTGTCAGGGTGGGACTTTAGGACACGTTTCTGTCGGGGTGGGACTTTAGGACACGTTTCTGTCAGGGTGGGACTTTAGGACACGTTTCTGTCAGGGTGGGCTGGTTATCAACGTAAGACTGTCTGTCGGGGTGGGACTTTAGGACACGTTTCTGTCGGGGTGGGACTTTAGGACACGTTTCTGTCGGGGTGGGACTTTAGGACACGTCTCTGTCGGGGTGGGACTTTAGGACACGTTTCTGTCGGGGTGGGACTTTAGGACACGTTTCTGTCAGGGTGGGACTTTAGGACACGTCTCTGTCAGGGTGGGCTGGTTATCAACGTAAGACTGTCTGTCGGGGTGGGACTTTAGGACACGTTTCTGTCAGGGTGGGACTTTAGGACACGTTTCTGTCAGGGTGGGACGTTAGGACACGTTTGTGTCAGGGTGGGACTTTAGGACATGTTTCTGTCAGACTGTCTGTCAGGGTGGGCTGGTTATCAACGTAAGACTGTCTGTCGGGGTGGGACTTTAGGACACGTTTCTGTCAGGGTGGGACTTTAGGACATGTTTCTGTCAGACTGTCTGTCAGGGTGGGACTTTAGGACATGTTTCTGTCAGACTATCTGTCAGGGTGGGACTTTAGGACACGTTTCTGTCAGGGTGGGTCTTTAGGACACGTTTCTGTCAGGGTGGGCTGGTTATCAACGTAAGACTGTCTGTCGGGGTGGGACTTTAGGACACGTTTCTGTCGGGGTGGGACTTTAGGACACGTTTCTGTCGGGGTGGGACTTTAGGACACGTTTCTGTCGGGGTGGGACTTTAGGACACGTTTCTGTCGGGGTGGGACTTTAGGACACGTTCCTGTCGGGGTGGGACTTTAGGACACGTTTCTGTCGGGGTGGGACTTTAGGACACACTGTCGGGGTGGCACTTTATGACACATTTCTGTCAGGGTGGGACTTTAGGACACGTTTCTGTCAGGGTGGGACTTTAGGACACGTTTCTGTCAGGGTGGGACTTTAGGACACGTTTCTGTCAGGGTGGGACTTTAGCACACGTTTCTGTCAGACTGTCTGTCAGGGTGGGACTTTAGGACACGTTTCTGTCAGGGTGGGACTTTAGGACACGTTTCTGTCAGACTGTCAGGGTGGGACTTTAAGGACACGTTTCTGTCAGGGTGGAACTTTAGGAAACGTTTCTGTCGGGGTGGGACTTCAAGGGACTTAAAGTGTTCTGTCCTTGTTGTTGAAGTGTTCTGTCCTTGTTGTTGAAGTGTTCTGTCCTTGTTGTTGAAGTGTTCTGTCCTTGTTGTTGAAGTGTTCTGTCCTTGTTGTTGAAGTGTTCTGTCCTTGTTTTTGAAGTGTTCTGTCCTTGAAGTGTTCTGTCCTTGAAGTGTTCTGTCCTTGTTGTTGAAGTGTTCTGTCCTTGTTTTGAAGTGTTCTGTCCTTGTTGTTGAAGTGTTCTGTCCTTGTTGTTGAAGTGTTCTGTCCTTGTTGTTGAAGTGTTCTGTCCTTGTTGTTGAAGTGTTCTGTCCTTGTTGTTGAAGTGTTCTGTCCTTGTTGTTGAAGTGTTCTGTCCTTGTTGTTGAAGTGTTCTGTCCTTGTTGTTGAAGTGTTCTGTCCTTGTTGTTGAAGTGTTCTGTCCTTGTTGTTGAAGTGTTCTGTCCTTGTTGTTGTTGAAGTGTTCTGTCCTTGTTGTTGTTGACGTGTTCTGTCCTTGTTCTTGTTGATGTGTTCTGTCCTTGAAGTGTTCTGTCCTTGTTGTTGGAGTGTTCTGTCCTTGTTGTTGTTGAAGTGTTCTGCCCTTGAAGTGTTCTGCCCTTGAAGTGTTCTGCCCTTGAAGTGTTCTGCCCTTGAAGTGTTCTGCCCTTGAAGTGTTCTGCCCTTGAAGTGTTCTGCCCTTGAAGTGTTCTGTCCTTGAAGTGTTCTGTCCTTGAAGTGTTCTGTCCTTGTTGTTGTTGAAGTGTTCTGTCCTTGTTGTTGTTGAAGTGTTCTGTCCTTGTTGTTGTTGAAGTGTTCTGTCCTTGTTGTTGTTGTTGATGTGTTCTGTCCTTGAAGTGTTCTGTCCTTGTTGTTGGAGTGTTCTGTCCTTGTTGTTGTTGAAGTGTTCTGTCCTTGAAGTGTTCTGTCCTTGAGTGTTCTGTCCTTGTTGTTGTTGAAGTGTTCTGTCCTTGTTGTTGTTGAAGTGTTCTGTCCTTGTTGTTGTTGAAGTGTTCTGTCCTTGTTGTTGTTGAAGTGTTCTGTCCTTGAAGTGTTCTGTCCTTGTTGTTGAAGTGTTCTGTCCTTGTTGTTGAAGTGTTCTGTCCTTGTTGTTGAAGTGTTCTGTCCTTGTTGTTGTTGACGTGTTCTGTCCTTGTTGTTGTTGACGTGTTCTGTCCTTGTTGTTGTTGTGTTCTGTCCTTGAAGTGTTCTGTCCTTGTTGTTGAAGTGTTCTGTCCTTGTTGTTGAAGTGTTCTGTCCTTGTTGTTGTTGAAGTGTTCTGTCCTTGTTGTTGTTGACGTGTTCTGTCCTTGTTGTTGTTGACGTGTTCTGTCCTTGAAGTGTTCTGTCCTTGTTGTTGGAGTGTTCTGTCCTTGTTGTTGTTGAAGTGTTCTGTCCTTGTTGTTGGAGTGTTCTGTCCTTGTTGTTGTTGAAGTGTTCTGCCCTTGAAGTGTTCTGCCCTTGAAGTGTTCTGCCCTTGAAGTGTTCTGTCCTTGGAGTGTTCTGTCCTTGTTGTTGAAGTGTTCTGTCCTTGTTGTTGTTGAAGTGTTCTGTCCTTGTTGTTGTTGAAGTGTTCTGTCGTTGTTGTTGTTGATGTGTTCTGTCCTTGAAGTGTTCTGTCCTTGAAGTGTTCTGTCCTTGTTGTTGAAGTGTTCTGTCCTTGTTGTTGAAGTGTTCTGTCCTTGTTGTTGAAGTGTTCTGTCCTTGTTGTTGAAGTGTTCTGTCCTTGTTGTTGAAGTGTTCTGTCCTTGTTGTTGAAGTGTTCTGTCCTTGTTGTTGAAGTGTTCTGTCCTTGTTGTTGAAGTGTTCTGTCCTTGTTGTTGAAGTGCTCTGTCCTTGTTGTTGTTGAAGTGTTCTGTCCTTGTTGTTGTTGACGTGTTCTGTCCTTGTTGTTGTTGACGTGTTCTGTCCTTGTTGTTGTTGACGTGTTCTGTCCTTGTTGTTGTTGACGTGTTCTGTCCTTGTTGTTGTTGACGTGTTCTGTCCTTGTTGTTGTTGACGTGTTCTGTCCTTGTTGTTGTTGACGTGTTCTGTCCTTGTTGTTGTTGACGTGTTCTGTCCTTGTTGTTGTTGACGTGTTCTGTCCTTGTTGTTGTTGACGTGTTCTGTCCTTGTTGTTGTTGACTGTTCTGTCCTTGTTGTTGTTGACGTGTTCTGTCCTTGTTGTTGTTGACGTGTTCTGTCCTTGTTGTTGTTGACGTGTTCTGTCCTTGTTGTTGTTGACGTGTTCTGTCCTTGTTGTTGTTGACGTGTTCTGTCCTTGTTGTTGTTGACGTGTTCTGTGGTCTCCTGCAGGATGAGTGTTACCAGGTGCGTCAGATCTTTGCCCAGAAGTTACACCTGGCTCTGGTCAAGCTGCTCCTCCCGTTAGAGTACCTGGCCGTCTTCTCGCTGTGTGCCAAAGACCCGGTCAAGGAGAGGAGGGCCCACGCCAGACAGTGTCTGCTCAAGAACATCAGTATCAGACGGAATTCATCAACAACAACCCCCTGGCCCACGGTTAGTGAACCGGACCGTAACAATAACCCCCTGACCCACGGTTAGTGAACCGGACCGTAAAACAACAACCCGCTGGCCCACGGTTAGTGAACCGGACCGTAACATGACCACACATCAACCCCCTGGCCCACGGTTAGTGAACCGGACCGTAACAACAACCCCCTGGCCCACGGTTAGTGAACCGGACCGTAACAACAAACCCCTGGCCCACGGTTAGTGAACCGGACCGTAACATAACAACCCCCTGGCCCACGGTTAGTGAACCGGACCGTAACATAACAACCCCCTGGCCCAGGGTTAGTGAACCGGACCGTAACAACAACCCCCTGGCCCAGGGTTAGTGAACCGGACCGTAACAACAACCCCCTGGCCCACGGTTAGTGAACCAGACCATAACATAACAACCCCCTGGCCCACGGTTAGTAAACCGGACCGTAACATAACAACCCCCTGGCCCACGGTTAGTGAGCCGGACCGTAACATAACAACCCCCTGGCCCACGGTTAGTGAGCCGGACCGTAACAACAACCCCCTGGCCCAGGGTTAGTGAACCGGACCGTAACAACAACCCCCTGGCCCACGGTTAGTGAACCAGACCGTAACATAACAACCCCCTGGCCCACGGTTAGTGAACCGGACCGTAACAACAACCCCCTGGCCCACGGTTAGTGAACCGGACCGTAACAACAACCCCCTGGCCCACGGTTAGTGAACCGGACCGTAACAATAACTCCCTGACCCACGGTTAGTGAACCGGACCGTAAAACAACAACCCGCTGGCCCACGGTTAGTGAACCGGACCGTAACATGACCACACATCAACCCCCTGGCCCACGGTTAGTGAACCGGACCGTAACAACAACCCCCTGGCCCACGGTTAGTGAACCGGACCGTAACAACAAACCCCTGGCCCACGGTTAGTGAACCGGACCGTAACATAACAACCCCCTGGCCCACGGTTAGTGAACCGGACCGTAACATAACAACCCCCTGGCCCAGGGTTAGTGAACCGGACTGTAACAACAACCCCCTGGCCCACGGTTAGTGAGCCGGACCGTAACATAACAACCCCCTGGCCCACGGTTAGTGAGCCGGACCGTAACAACAACCCCCTGGCCCAGGGTTAGTGAACCGGACCGTAACAACAACCCCCTGGCCCACGGTTAGTGAACCAGACCGTAACATAACAACCCCCTGGCCCACGGTTAGTGAACCGGACCGTAACAACAACCCCCTGGCCCACGGTTAGTGAACCGGACCGTAACAACAACCCCCTGGCCCACGGTTAGTGGACCAGACCGTAACATAACAACCCCCTGGCCCAGGGTTAGTGAACCAGACCGTAACATAACAACCCCCTGGCCCACGGTTAGTGAACCGGACCGTAACAACAACCCCCTGGCCCACGGTTAGTGAACCAGACCGTAACATAACAACCCCCTGGCCCACGGTTAGTGAACCGGACCGTAACAACAACCCCCTGGCCCACGGTTAGTGAACCGGACCGTAACAACAACCCCCTGGCCCACGGTTAGTGAACCGGACCGTAACAACAAACCCCTGGCCCACGGTTAGTGAACCGGACCGTAACAACAACCCCTGGCCCCACGGTTAGTGAACCGGACCGTAACAACAACCCCTGGCCCACGGTTAGTGAACCGGACCGACTCAACAACAACCCCTGGCCCATGGTTAGTGAACCGGACCGTAACATAACCACACCCTGGCCAACGGTTAGTGAACCGGACCGTAACATAACAATCCCCTGGCCCACGGTTAGTGAACCGGACCGAACAGGACACGACTCAACCCCACTGTTAATACATCAGGACACGACTCAACCCCACGACTCAACCCCACTGTTAATACATCAGGACACGACTCAACCTCACTGTTAATACATCAGGACACGACTCAACCCCACTGTTAATACATCAGGACACGACTCAACCCCACGACTCAACCCCACTGTTAATACATCAGGACACGACTCAACCCCACGACTCAACCCCACTGTTAATACATCAGGACACGACTCAACCCCACTGTTAATACATCAGGACACGACTCAACCTCACGACTCAACCCCACTGTTAATACATCAGGACACGACTCAACCCCGCTGTTAATACATCAGGAAACGACTCAACCCCACTGTTAATACATCAGGACACGACTCAACCTCACGACTCAACCCCACTGTTAATACATCAGGACACGACTCAACCCCACGACTCAACCCCACTGTTAATACATCAGGACACGACTCAACCTCACGACTCAACCCCACTGTTAATACATCAGGACACGACTCAACCCCGCTGTTAATACATCAGGAAACGACTCAACCCCACTGTTAATACATCAGGACACGACTCAACCCCACGACTCAACCCCACTGTTAATACATCAGGACACGACTTAACCCCACGACTCAACCCCACTGTTAATACATCAGGACACGACTCAACCCCACTGTTAATACATCAGGACACGACTCAACCCCACAACTCAACCCCACTGTTAATACATCAGGACACGACTCAACCCCACTGTTAATACATCAGTACACGACTCAACCCCACTGTTAATACATCAGGACACGACTCAACCCCACTGTTAATACAACAGGACACGACTCAACCCCACGACTCAACCTCACTGTTAATACATCAGGACACGACTCAACCCCACTGTTAATACAACAGGACACGACTCAACCCCACGACTCAAACCCACTGTTAATACATCAGGACACGACTCAACCCCACTGTTAATACATCAGGACACGACTCAACCCCACTGTTAATACATCAGGACACGACTCAACCCCACTGTTAATACATCAGGACACGACTCAACCCCACTGTTAATACATCAGGACACGACTCAACCCCGCTGTTAATACATCAGGAAACGACTCAACCCCACTGTTAATACATCAGGACACGACTCAACCTCACGACTCAACCCCACTGTTAATACATCAGGACACGACTCAACCCCACTGTTAATACATCAGGACACGACTCAACCTCACGACTCAACCCCACTGTTAATACATCAGGACACGACTCAACCCCACTGTTAATACATCAGGAAACGACTCAACCCCACTGTTAATACATCAGGACACGACTCAACCCCACGACTCAACCCCACTGTTAATACATCAGGACACGACTCAACCCCACGACTCAACCCCACTGTTAATACATCAGGACACGACTCAGCCCCACAACTCAACCCCACTGTTAATACATCAGGACACGACTCAACCCCACTGTTAATACATCAGTACACGACTCAACCCCACTGTTAATACATCAGGACACGACTCAACCCCACTGTTAATACATCAGGACACGACTCAACCCCACTGTTAATACATCAGGACACGACTCAACCCCACTGTTAATACATCAGGACACGACTCAACCCCACTGTTAATACATCAGGACACGACTCAACCCCACTGTTAATACATCAGGACACGACTCAACCCCACTGTTAATACAACAGGACACGACTCAACCCCACGACTGTTAATACATCAGGACACGACTCAACCCCACTGTTAATACAACAGGACACGACTCAACCCCACGACTCAAACCCACTGTTAATACATCAGGACACGACTCAACCTCACTGTTAATACATCAGGACACGACTCAACCCCACTGTTAATACATCAGGACACGACTCAACCCCACTGTTAATACATCAGGACACGACTCAACCCCACTGTTAATACAACAGGACACGACTCAAACCCACGACTCAACCCCACTGTTAATATATCAGGACACGACTCAACCCCACTGTTAATACAACAGGACACGACTCAACCCCACTGTTAATACATCAGGACACAACTCAACCCCACTGTTAATACAACAGGACACGACTCAACCCCACGACTCAACCCCACTGTTAATACATCAGGACACGACTCAACCTCACTGTTAATACATCAGGACACGACTCAACCCCACTGTTAATACATCAGGACACGACTCAACCTCACTGTTAATACATCAGGACACGACTCAACCCCACGACTCAACCTCACTGTTAATACATCAGGACACGACTCAACCCCACTGTTAATACATCAGGACACGACTCAACCCCACTGTTAATACATCAGGACACGACTCAACCCCACTGTTAATACATCAGGACACGACTCAACCCCACGACTCAACCCCACTGTTAATACATCAGGACCCGACTCAACCCCACTGTTAATACATCAGGACACGACTCAACCTCACGACTCAACCCCACTGTTAATACATCAGGACACGACTCAACCCCACGACTCAACCCCACTGTTAATACATCAGGACACGACTCAACCTCACGACTCAACCCCACTGTTAATACATCAGGACACGACTCAACCCCGCTGTTAATACATCAGGAAACGACTCAACCCCACTGTTAATACATCAGGACACGACTCAACCCCACGACTCAACCCCACTGTTAATACATCAGGACACGACTTAACCCCACGACTCAACCCCACTGTTAATACATCAGGACACGACTCAACCCCACAACTCAACCCCACTGTTAATACATCAGGACACGACTCAACCCCACTGTTAATACATCAGTACACGACTCAACCCCACTGTTAATACATCAGGACACGACTCAACCCCACTGTTAATACATCAGGACACGACTCAACCCCACTGTTAATACATCAGGACACGACTCAACCCCACTGTTAATACATCAGGACACGACTCAACCCCACTGTTAATACATCAGGACACGACTCAACCCCACTGTTAATACATCAGGACACGACTCAACCCCACTGTTAATACAACAGGACACGACTCAACCCCACGACTCAACCTCACTGTTAATACATCAGGACACGACTCAACCCCACTGTTAATACAACAGGACACGACTCAACCCCACTCAAACCCACTGTTAATACATCAGGACACGACTCAACCTCACTGTTAATACATCAGGACACGACTCAACCCCACTGTTAATACATCAGGACACGACTCAACCCCACTGTTAATACATCAGGACACGACTCAACCCCACTGTTAATACAACAGGACACGACTCAAACCCACGACTCAACCCCACTGTTAATATATCAGGACACGACTCAACCCCACTGTTAATACAACAGGACACGACTCAACCCCACTGTTAATACATCAGGACACAACTCAACCCCACTGTTAATACAACAGGACACGACTCAACCCCAACCAACCCCACTGTTAATACATCAGGACACGACTCAACCCCACTGTTAATACATCAGGACACGACTCAACCCCACTGTTAATACATCAGGACACGACTCAACCTCACTGTTAATACATCAGGACACGACTCAACCCCACGACTCAACCTCACTGTTAATACATCAGGACACGACTCAACCCCACTGTTAATACATCAGGACACGACTCAACCCCACTGTTAATACATCAGGACACGACTCAACCCCACTGTTAATACATCAGGACACGACTCAACCCCACGACTCAACCCCACTGTTAATACATCAGGACCCGACTCAACCCCACTGTTAATACATCAGGACACGACTCAACCCCACTGTTAATACATCAGGACACGACTCAACCCCACTGTTAATACATCAGGACACGACTCAACCCCACTGTTAATACATCAGGACACGACTCAACCAAACTGTTAATACATCAGGACACGACTCAACCCCACTGTTAATACAACAGGACACGACTCAACCCCACGACTCAACCCCACTGTTAATATATCAGGACACGACTCAACCCCACTGTTAATACAACAGGACACGACTCAACCCCACTGTTAATACATCAGGACACGACTCAACCCCACTGTTAATACATCAGGACACGACTCAACCCCACTGTTAATACATCAGGACACGACTCAACCTCACGACTCAACCCCACTGTTAATACATCAGGACACGACTCAACCCCACGACTCAACCCCACTGTTAATACATCAGGACACAACTCAACCCCACTCAACCTCACTGTTAATACATCAGGACACGACTCAACCCCACTGTTAATACAACAGGACACGACTCAACCTCACGACTCAACCCCACTGTTAATACATCAGGACACGACTCAACCTTACTGTTAATACATCAGGACACGACTCAACCCCACGACTCAACCCCACTGTTAATACATCAGGACACGACTCAACCCCACTGTTAATACATCAGGACACGACTCAACCCCACTGTTAATACATCAGGACACGACTCAACCCCACTGTTAATACATCAGACACGACTCAACCCCACTGTTAATACATCAGGACACGACTCAACCCCACTGTTAATACATCAGGACACGACTCAACCCCACGACTCAACCCCACTGTTAATACATCAGGACACAACTCAACCTCACGACTCAACCCCACTGTTAATACATCAGGACACGACTCAACCCCACGACTCAACCCCACTGTTAATACATCAGGACACAACTCAACCTCACGACTCAACCCCACTGTTAATACATCAGGACACGACTCAACCCCACTGTTAATACATCAGGACACGACTCAACCCCACGACTCAACCCCACTGTTAATACAACAGGACACGACTCAACCCCACGACTCAACCCCACTGTTAATACATCAGGACACGACTCAACCCCACGACTCAACCCCACTGTTAATACATCAGGACACGACTCAACCTCACTGTTAATACATCAGGACACGACTCAACCCCACGACTCAACCCCACTGTTAATACATCAGGACACGACTCAACCTCACTGTTAATACATCAGGACACGACTCAACCCCACGACTCAACCCCACGACTCAACCCCACTGTTAATACATCAGGACACGACTCAACCCCACGACTCAACCCCACTGTTAATACATCAGGACACGACTCAACCCCACTGTTAATACATCAGGACACGACTCAACCCCACGACTCAACCCCACTGTTAATACATCAGGACACAACTCAACCTCACTGTTAATACATCAGGACACGACTCAACCCCACTGTTAATACATCAGGACACGACTCAACCCCACTGTTAATACATCAGGACACGACTCAACCCCACTGTTAATACATCAGGACACGACTCAACCCCACTGTTAATACATCAGGACACGACTCAACCCCACTGTTAATACAACAGGACACGACTCAACCCCACGACTCAACCCCACTGTTAATACATCAGGACACAACTCAACCTCACTGTTAATACATCAGGACACGACTCAACCCCACTGTTAATACATCAGGACACGACTCAACCCCACTGTTAATACATCAGGACACGACTCAACCCCACTGTTAATACAACAGGACACGACTCAACCCCACTGTTAATACATCAGGACACGACTCAACCCCACTGTTAATACATCAGAACACGACTCAACCCCACGACTCAACCCCACTGTTAATACATCAGGACACGACTCAACCTCACTGTTAATACATCAGGACACGACTCAACCCCACTGTTAATACATCAGGACATGACTCAACCCCACGACTCAACCCCACTGTTAATACATCAGGACACGACTCAACCCCACGACTCAACCCCACTGTTAATACATCAGGACACGACTCAACCCCACTGTTAATACATCAGCACAGAAATCTTACTAAGTCCCTCCTCCCCTGTCTGCTCTCCCGCCCTTCTCCCTACACCCCTCTCCTCCTTTCCCCTCTCTCCCTCCTCCCCTCCTCTCTCCTTCTCCCTCCTCCCCTCCTTTCTCCTTCTCTCTCCTCCTTTCCTTTCTCCTTCTCTCTCCCTCCTCTCTCCCGCTCTCTCCTCCTCCTCTCCCCTCTCCTTCTCCCTCTCCCCTTCTCCTCTCCCTCCTCTCCCCTCTCTCCTTTTCCCTCCCTTCTCCTCCCCTCTTCTCTTCTCCCTCTCTCCTCTTCTCTCCCTCCCTCCTCTCCTCCTCTCCCCTCCTCCTCCCCTCTCTCCTTCTCCTCCCTCCTCTCCCCTCCACTCCCCTCCTCTCCTCCTCTCTCCTCCTCTTCTCCTCTCCCCCCCCTCTCCCCTCCTCTCCTCCTCTCTTCTCCTCCCTCCTCTCCCCCCCCCCTCTCCCCCCTCCTCTCCTCCTCTCCCTCTATAGATAAGATGATGTCTCTCCTACCAGAGTATGTGGTTCCTTATATGATCCACCTGTTGGCTCATGACCCAGACTTCACCAAGCCACAGGACTTTGAACAGCTCCGAGACCTCAAGGAGTGAGTGTACACACACACACACACCATACACACACACATACACACACCATACACACACACACACGCACACACACGCACACACCATACACACACACACCATACACACACCATACACACACACACACCATACACACACTCTCCTCTTCATCTCTCCTCAATCAGACAGTACATGGTCTCTCCTCTTCATCTCTCCTCAACCAGACAGTACATGGCCTCTCCTCTTCATCTCTCCTCAATCAGACAGTACATGGCCTCTCCTCTTCATCTCTCCTCAACCAGACAGTACATGGCCTCTCCTCTTCCTCTCTCCTCAACCAGACAGTGCATGGCCTCTACATCTCTCCTCTCTCCTCAACCAGACAGTGCATGGCCTCTTCATCTCTCCTCAATTCATCCATGGCCTCTCCTCTTCATCTCTCCTCAACCAGACAGTACATGGCCTCTCCTCTTCATCCCTCCTAAATCAGACAGTACATGGCCTCTCCTCTTCATCTCTCCTCAACCAGACAGTACATGGCCTCTCCTCTTCATCTCTCCTCAACCAGACAGTACATGGCCTCTCCTCTTCATCTCTCCTCAACCAGACAGTACATGGCCTCTCCTCTTCATCAGACAGTACATGGCCTCTCCTCTTCATCAGACACAGACAGCTGGCCTCTCCTCTGAACAACACAGACAGCTTGAGTATTTCTGATGTGTGTGTGTGTGTGTGTGTGTGTGTGTGTGTGTGTGTGTGTGTGTGTGTGTGTGTGTGTGTGTGTGTGTGTGTGTGTGTGTGTGTGTGTCTGTCTGTGGTTCATGCTAGAGGTGTTGATGGTGCAGAATGAGAACAACAGTCACGCCTTCCTGAGGAAAATGGTGGAGAACATCAAGCAGACCAAAGACGCACAGTGTCCTGACGACCCGAAGGCTAACGAGGTACACACACACACGCACACACACACACACACACACACAGTGTCCTGACGACCCGAAGGCTAACGAGGTACACACACACACACACACACACACACACACACACACACACACACACACACACACACACACACACACACACACACACACACACACACACACACACACACACACACACACACACACACACTGTCCTGACGACCCGAAGGCTAACGAGGTACACACACACACACACACACACACACACACACACACACACACACACACACACACACACACACACACACACACACACACACACACACACACACACAGTGTCCTGACGACCCGAAGGCTAACGAGGTACACACACACACACACACGCACACACACACACACAGACCCATTCAGCCAGTATGTTAACTGACTATAGACCCATTCAGCCAGTATGTTAACTGACTATAGACCCATTCAGCCAGTATGTTAACTGACTATAGACCCATTCAGCCAGTATGTTAACTATAGACCCATTCAGCCAGTATGTTAACTATAGACCCATTCAGCCAGTATGTTAACTGACTATAGACCCATTCAGCCAGTATGTTAACTGACTATAGACCCATTCAGCCAGTATGTTAACTGACTATAGACCCATTCAGCCAGTATGTTAACTGACTATAGACCCATTCAACCAGTATGTTAACTATAGACCCATTCAGCCAGTATGTTAACTGACTATAGACCCATTCAGCCAGTATGTTAACTAACTATAGACCCATTCAGCCAGTATGTTAACTATAGACCCATTCAGCCAGTATGTGAACTATAGACCCATTCAGCCAGTATGTTAACTGACTATAGACCCATTCAGCCAGTATGTTAACTGACTATAGACCCATTCAGCCAGTATGTTAACTGACTATAGACCCATTCAGCCAGTATGTTAACTGACTATAGACCCATTCAGCCAGTATGTTAACTGACTATAGACCCATTCAGCCAGTATGTTAACTGACTATAGACCCATTCAGCCAGTATGTTAACTATAGACCCATTCAGCCAGTATGTTAACTATAGACCCATTCAGCCAGTATGTTAACTGACTATAAGACCCATTCAGCCAGTATGTTAACTGACTATAGACCCATTCAGCCAGTATGTTAACTGACTATAGACCCATTCAGCCAGTATGTTAACTGACTATAGACCCATTCAGCCAGTATGTTAACTGACTATAGACCCATTCAGCCAGTATGTTAACTGACTATAGACCCATTCAGCCAGTATGTTAACTGACTATAGACCCATTCAGCCAGTATGTTAACTATAGACCCATTCAGCCAGTATGTTAACTGACTATAGACCCATTCAGCCAGTATGTTAACTGACTATAGACCCATTCAGCCAGTATGTTAACTGACTATAGACCCATTCAGCCAGTATGTTAACTATAGACCCATTCAGCCAGTATGTTAACTGACTATAGACCCATTCAGCCAGTATGTTAACTGACTATAGACCCATTCAGCCAGTATGTTAACTGACTATAGACCCATTCAGCCAGTATGTTAACTGACTATAGACCCATTCAGCCAGTATGTTAACTGACTATAGACCCATTCAGCCAGTATGTTAACTGACTATAGACCCATTCAGCCAGTATGTTAACTGACTATAGACCCATTCAGCCAGTATGTTAACTATAGACCCATTCAGCCAGTATGTTAACTGACTATAGACTCATTCAGCCAGTATGTTAACTGACTATAGACCCATTCAGCCAGTATGTTAACTGACTATAGACCCATTCAGCCAGTATGTTAACTGACTATAGACCCATTCAGCCAGTATGTTAACTGACTATAGACCCATTCAGCCAGTATGTTAACTGACTATAGACCCATTCAGCCAGTATGTTAACTGACTATAGACCCATTCAGCCAGTATGTTAACTGACTATAGACCCATTCAGCCAGTATGTTGACTATAGACCCATTCAGCCAGTATGTTAACTGACTATAGACCCATTCAGCCAGTATGTTAACTGACTATAGACCCATTCAGCCAGTATGTTAACTATAGACCCATTCAGCCAGTATGTTAACTGACTATAGACCCATTCAGCCAGTATGTTAACTGACTATAGACCCATTCAGCCAGTATGTTAACTGACTATAGACCCATTCAACCAGTATGTTAACTGACTATATACCCATTCAGCCAGTATGTTAACTGACTATAGACCCATTCAGCCAGTATGTTAACTATAGACCCATTCAGCCAGTATGTTAACTATAGACCCATTCAGCCAGTATGTTAACTATAGACCCATTCAGCCAGTATGTTAACTGACTATAGACCCATTCAGCCAGTATGTTAACTGACTATAGACCCATTCAGCCAGTATGTTAACTGACTATAGACCCATTCAGCCAGTATGTTAACTGACTATAGACCCATTCAACCAGTATGTTAACTATAGACCCATTCAGCCAGTATGTTAACTGACTATAGACCCATTCAGCCAGTATGTTAACTGACTATAGACCCATTCAGCCAGTATGTTAACTGACTAGACCCATTCAGCCAGTATGTTAACTGACTATAGACCCATTCAGCCAGTATGTTAACTGACTATAGACCCATTCAGCCAGTATGTTAACTGACTATAGACCCATTCAGCCAGTATGTTAACTGACTATAGACCCATTCAGCCAGTATGTTAACTGACTATAGACCCATTCAGCCAGTATGTTAACTGACTATAGACCCATTCAGCCAGTATGTTAACTGACTATAGACCCATTCAGCCAGTATGTTAACTGACTATAGACCCATTCAGCCAGTATAGACCCATTCAGCCAGTATG
The DNA here is from genome assembly GCF_021184085.1 of Oncorhynchus gorbuscha. Lineage (NCBI taxonomy): Eukaryota > Metazoa > Chordata > Actinopteri > Salmoniformes > Salmonidae > Oncorhynchus > Oncorhynchus gorbuscha. The sequence goes on from NW_025747066.1 coordinate 66,653, forward strand.
TTAACTGACTATAGACCCATTCAGCCAGTATGTTAACTGACTATAGACCCATTCAGCCAGTATGTTAACTGACTATAGACCCATTCAGCCAGTATGTTAACTGACTATAGACCCATTCAGCCAGTATGTTAACTGACTATAGACCCATTCAGCCAGTATGTTAACTGACTATAGACCCATTCAGCCAGTATGTTAACTGACTATAGACCCATTCAGCCAGTATGTTAACTGACTATAGACCCATTCAGCCAGTATGTTAACTGACTATAGACCCATTCAGCCAGTATGTTAACTGACTAGACCCATTCAGCCAGTATGTTAACTATAGACCCATTCAGCCAGTATGTTAACTGACTATAGACCCATTCAGCCAGTATGTTAACTGACTATAGACCCATTCAGCCAGTATGTTAACTATAGACCCATTCAGCCAGTATGTTAACTGACTATAGACCCATTCAGCCAGTATGTTAACTGACTATAGACCCATTCAGCCAGTATGTTAACTGACTATAGACCCATTCAGCCAGTATGTTAACTGACTATAGACCCATTCAGCCAGTATGTTAACTGATAGACCCATTCAGCCAGTATGTTAACTGACTATAGACCCATTCAGCCAGTATGTTAACTGACTATAGACCCATTCAGCCAGTATGTTAACTGACTATAGACCCATTCAGCCAGTATGTTAACTGACTATAGACCCATTCAGCCAGTATGTTAACTGACTATAGACCCATTCAGCCAGTATGTTAACTGACTATAGACCCATTCAGCCAGTATGTTAACTGACTATAGACCCATTCAGCCAGTATGTTAACTGACTATAGACCCATTCAGCCAGTATGTTAACTGACTATAGACCCATTCAGCCAGTATGTTAACTGACTATAGACCCATTCAGCCAGTATGTTAACTGACTATAGACCCATTCAGCCAGTATGTTAACTGACTATAGACCCATTCAGCCAGTATGTTAACTGACTATAGACCCATTCAGCCAGTATGTTAACTGACTATAGACCCATTCAGCCAGTATGTTAACTGACTATAGACCCATTCAGCCAGTATGTTAACTGACTATAGACCCATTCAGCCAGTATGTTAACTGACTATAGACCCATTCAGCCAGTATGTTAACTGACTATAGACCCATTCAGCCAGTATGTTAACTGACTATAGACCCATTCAGCCAGTATGTTAACTGACTATAGACCCATTCAGCCAGTATGTTAACTAACTATAGACCCATTCAGCCAGTATGTTAACTGACTATAGACCCATTCAGCCAGTATGTTAACTGACTATAGACCCATTCAGCCAGTATGTTAACTATAGACCCATTCAGCCAGTATGTTAACTGACTATAGACCCATTCAGCCAGTATGTTAACTGACTATAGACCCATTCAGCCAGTATGTTAACTGACTATAGACCCATTCAGCCAGTATGTTAACTGACTATAGACCCATTCAGCCAGTATGTTAACTAACTATAGACCCATTCAGCCAGTATGTTAACTGACTATAGACCCATTCAGCCAGTATGTTAACTGACTATAGACCCATTCAGCCAGTATGTTAACTGACTATAGACCCATTCAGCCAGTATGTTAACTGACTATAGACCCATTCAGCCAGTATGTTAACTATAGACCCATTCAGCCAGTATGTTAACTGACTATAGACCCATTCAGCCAGTATGTTAACTGACTATAGACCCATTCAGCCAGTATGTTAACTGACTATAGACCCATTCAGCCAGTATGTTAACTGACTATAGACCCATTCAGCCAGTATGTTAACTGACTATAGACCCATTCAGCCAGTATGTTAACTGACTATAGACCCATTCAGCCAGTATGTTAACTGACTATAGACCCATTCAGCCAGTATGTTAACTATAGACCCATTCAGCCAGTATGTTAACTACTAGACCCATTCAGCCAGTATGTTAACTGACTATAGACCCATTCAGCCAGTATGTTAACTGACTATAGACCCATTCAGCCAGTATGTTAACTGACTATAGACCCATTCAGCCAGTATGTTAACTGACTATAGACCCATTCAGCCAGTATGTTAACTAACTATAGACCCATTCAGCCAGTATGTTAACTGACTATAGACCCATTCAGCCAGTATGTTAACTGACTATAGACCCATTCAGCCAGTATGTTAACTGACTATAGACCCATTCAGCCAGTATGTTAACTGACTATAGACCCATTCAGCCAGTATGTTAACTATAGACCCATTCAGCCAGTATGTTAACTGACTATAGACCCATTCAGCCAGTATGTTAACTGACTATAGACCCATTCAGCCAGTATGTTAACTGACTAGACCCATTCAGCCAGTATGTTAACTGACTATAGACCCATTCAGCCAGTATGTTAACTGACTATAGACCCATTCAGCCAGTATGTTAACTATAGACCCATTCAGCCAGTATGTTAACTGACTATAGACCCATTCAGCCAGTATGTTAACTGACTATAGACCCATTCAGCCAGTATGTTAACTGACTATAGACCCATTCAGCCAGTATGTTAACTGACTATAGACCCATTCAGCCAGTATGTTAACTGACTATAGACCCATTCAGCCAGTATGTTAACTGACTATAGACCCATTCAGCCAGTATGTTAACTGATAGACCCATTCAGCCAGTATGTTAACTGACTATAGACCCATTCAGCCAGTATGTTAACTGACTATAGACCCATTCAGCCAGTATGTTAACTATAGACCCATTCAGCCAGTATGTTAACTATAGACCCATTCAGCCAGTATGTTAACTGACTATAGACCCATTCAGCCAGTATGTTAACTGACTATAGACCCATTCAGCCAGTATGTTAACTGACTATAGACCCATTCAGCCAGTATGTTGAACTATAGACCCATTCAGCCAGTATGTTAACTGACTATAGACCCATTCAGCCAGTATGTTAACTGACTATAGACCCATTCAGCCAGTATGTTAACTATAGACCCATTCAGCCAGTATGTTAACTGACTATAGACCCATTCAGCCAGTATGTTAACTGACTATAGACCCATTCAGCCAGTATGTTAACTATAGACCCATTCAGCCAGTATGTTAACTGACTATAGACTCATTCAGCCAGTATGTTAACTGACTATAGACCCATTCAGCCAGTATGTTAACTGACTATAGACCCATTCAGCCAGTATGTTAACTGACTATAGACCCATTCAGCCAGTATGTTAACTGACTATAGACCCATTCAGCCAGTATGTTAACTGACTATAGACCCATTCAGCCAGTATGTTAACTGACTATAGACCCATTCAGCCAGTATGTTAACTGACTATAGACCCATTCAGCCAGTATGTTAACTATAGACCCATTCAGCCAGTATGTTAACTGACTATAGACCCATTCAGCCAGTATGTTAACTATAGACCCATTCAGCCAGTATGTTAACTGACTATAGACCCATTCAGCCAGTATGTTAACTGACTATAGACCCATTCAGCCAGTATGTTAACTGACTATAGACCCATTCAGCCAGTATGTTAACTGACTATAGACCCATTCAGCCAGTATGTTAACTGACTATAGACCCATTCAGCCAGTATGTTAACTGACTATAGACCCATTCAGCCAGTATGTTAACTGACTATAGACCCATTCAGCCAGTATGTTAACTGACTATAGACCCATTCAGCCAGTATGTTAACTGACTATAGACCCATTCAGCCAGTATGTTAACTATAGACCCATTCAGCCAGTATGTTAACTGACTATAGACCCATTCAGCCAGTATGTTAACTGACTATAGACCCATTCAGCCAGTATGTTAACTGACTATAGACCCATTCAGCCAGTATGTTAACTACTATAGACCCATTCAGCCAGTATGTTAACTGACTATAGACCCATTCAGCCAGTATGTTAACTGACTATAGACCCATTCAGCCAGTATGTTAACTGACTATAGACCCATTCAGCCAGTATGTTAACTGACTATAGACCCATTCAGCCAGTATGTTAACTGACTATAGACCCATTCAGCCAGTATGTTAACTGACTATAGACCCATTCAGCCAGTATGTTAACTGACTATAGACCCATTCAGCCAGTATGTTAACTGACTATAGACCCATTCAGCCAGTATGTTAACTGACTATAGACCCATTCAGCCAGTATGTTAACTGACTATAGACCCATTCAGCCAGTATGTTAACTATAGACCCATTCAGCCAGTATGTTAACTGACTATAGACCCATTCAGCCAGTATGTTAACTATAGACCCATTCAGCCAGTATGTTAACTGACTATAGACCCATTCAGCCAGTATGTTAACTGACTATAGACCCATTCAGCCAGTATGTTAACTGACTATAGACCCATTCAGCCAGTATGTTAACTGACTATAGACCCATTCAGCCAGTATGTTAACTGACTATAGACCCATTCAGCCAGTATGTTAACTGACTATAGACCCATTCAGCCAGTATGTTAACTGACTATAGACCCATTCAGCCAGTATGTTAACTGACTATAGACCCATTCAGCCAGTATGTTAACTGACTATAGACCCATTCAGCCAGTATGTTAACTGACTATAGACCCATTCAGCCAGTATGTTATGTCTCTCTCTCCATTGATCGATTTATTTATTTATTTATTGATCTTACCAACAGTCAACTTAATCGATTCTGGATAAACTGGCGTGTTGTTGACGTGATGTGCGTTGTCGTGGTTACAGAAGCTGTACATCGTGTGTGACGTGGCGTTGTTCGTGATCGTTAACAAGTCGACCGCCTGTCATCTGGAGTCTCCTAAAGACCCCGTCCTGCCCTCCAAGTTCTACACTCCTCCTGACAAGGTACACACACACACACACACCGCCTGTCATCTGGAGTCTCCTAAAGACCCCGTCCTGCCCTCCAAGTTCTACACTCCTCCTGACAAGGTACACACACACACACACACCGCCTGTCATCTGGAGTCTCCTAAAGACCCCGTCCTGCCCTCCAAGTTCTACACTCCTCCTGACAAGGTACACACACACACACACCGCCTGTCATCTGGAGTCTCCTAAAGACCCCGTCCTGCCCTCCAAGTTCTACACTCCTCCTGACAAGGTACACACACACACACACACCGCCTGTCATCTGGAGTCTCCTAAAGACCCACACCTGCCCTCCAAGTTCTACACACCTGACAAGGTACACACACACACACACACCGACCTGTCATCTGGAGTCATCCCTAAAGACCCCGTCCTGCCCTCCAAGTTCTACACTCCTCCTGACAAGGTACACACACAC
>NW_025747067.1:0-71889 GCF_021184085.1 Oncorhynchus gorbuscha
CGGAGGAATATCATACTCCCTTCCTCCCTTCCTCCTCACCGGTCGTATGATTGTAGTATTGATCTCCTTCCGGGGACCACTCCTCCTCGAGGTAGACTATACTCTCTGTCGGCTCCCGAACGTAAGGCTCTCGAGGATTATTTGTCTGTGTCTCTTGACGCCGGTACCATAGTGCCTTCTTCTTCTCCGGCCGGGGCGGGGTTCTTTTTTGTTAAGAAGAAGGACGGTACTCTGCGCCCCTGCGTGGATTATCGAGGGCTGAATGACATAACGGTTAAGAATCGTTATCCGCTTCCCCTTATGTCATCAGCCTTCGAGATTCTGCAGGGAGCCAGGTGCTTTACTAAGTTGGACCTTCGTAACGCTTACCATCTCGTGCGCATCAGAGAGGGGGACGAGTGGAAAACGGCGTTTAACACTCCGTTAGGGCATTTTGAGTACCGGGTTCTGCCGTTCGGTCTCGCCAATGCGCCAGCCGTTTTTCAGGCATTAGTTAATGATGTTCTGAGAGACATGCTGAACATCTTTGTTTTTGTCTATCTTGACGATATCCTGATTTTTTCTCCGTCACTCGAGATTCATGTTCAGCACGTTCGACGTGTTCTACAGCGCCTTTTAGAGAATTGTCTCTACGTAAAGGCTGAGAAGTGCTCTTTCATGTCTCCTCCGTTACTTTTCTCGGTTCCGTTATTTCCGCTGAAGGCATTCAGATGGATTCCGCTAAGGTCCAAGCTGTCAGTGATTGGCCCGTTCCAAGGTCACGTGTCGAGTTGCAGCGCTTTTTAGGTTTCGCTAATTTCTATCGGCGTTTCATTCGTACTTTCGGTCAAGTTGCTGCTCCTCTCACAGCTCTTACTTCTGTCAAGACGTGTTTTAAGTGGTCCGGTTCCGCCCAGGGAGCTTTTGATCTTCTAAAAGAACGTTTTACGTCCGCTCCTATCCTCGTTACTCCTGACGTCACTAGACAATTCATTGTCGAGGTTGACGCCAGAGGTAGGCGTGGGAGCCATTCTATCCCAGCGCTTCCAGTCTGACGATAAGGTTCATCCTTGCGCTTATTTTTCTCATCGCCTGTCGCCATCTGAGCGCAACTATGATGTGGGTAACCGTGAACTGCTCGCCATCCGCTTAGCCCTAGGCGAATGGCGACAGTGGGCTGGAGGGGGCGACTGTTCCTTTTGTCGTTTGGACAGACCATAAGAACCTTGAGTACATCCGTTCTGCCAAACGACTTAATGCCCGTCTGCTCGTTGGGCGTTGTTTTTCGCTCGTTTCGAGTTTGTGATTTCTTACCGTCCGGGTAGCAAGAACACCAAGCCTGATGCCTTATCCCGTCTGTTTAGTTCTTCTGTGGCTTCTACTGATCCCGAGGGGATTCTTCCTTATGGGCGTGTTGTCGGGGTTAACAGTCTGGGGAATTGAAAGACAGGTTAAGCAAGCACTCACGCACACTGCGCGCTTGTCCTAGTAACCTCCTTTTCGTTCCTGTTTCCACTGTCTGGCTGTTCTTCAGTGGGCTCACTCTGCCAAGTTAGCTGGTCATCCCGGTGTTCGAGGCACTCTTGCGTCTATTCGCCAGCGCTTTTTGGTGGCCGACTCAGGAGCGTGACACGCGCCGTTTCGTGGCTGCTTGTTCGGACTGCGCGCAGACTAAGTCGGGTAACTCTCCTCCTGCCGGTCGTCTCATGACATGAACAGTCAGTTAACCCACTGTTCCTAGGCCGTCATTGAAAATAAGAATTTGTTCTTAACTGACTTGCCTAGTAAAATAAAGGTAAAATTAAATAAAAATAAAAATTGGTTCTTGTTGAGGAAATACAGTGAACACCAGTTAGACCACAAGAACAGCCTGAAATGCAAACACCATCCAGAAATATGTCATATAATATAATATAATATAATAATAATAATAATAAGTCTTATATGTCATTTATGTGCATCATTAACAGAGTTCAAATAAAACTAAGCCTTGAATTATAATAGCTGCCAAAGGCGTAGGACAATTCCAATTTTCAAGCAGCCTTCACAATCTTTTTCACCGTAACTTTTTCATTTAAGTTTAACAGTAATCGCTGAATAATTTGCAGACAGAGATTGACGAATAAACAATTAGCATAGGATGGATGGATGCTAGATAGATCATACTTCCAGTAGGTTTTTAGTACCAAAACAATAGATTATTGTTCTTGTACAGCTTAACGACGATTTGAACAAAACAATTTCTTCTGTTGTAACTAATCTCTCACTATGATGTCATCGGTAATGCATGTGTTTCTATAAATACACAAAACAACTCATTCAAGTTTTTTGAAACATGATCCATTCATGTTTAGCTGTTTGTGTGGACTTTGAATCAGGGTAGATCCTGTGTCTAGTTCACTGCACATCACAGTCCTTGTTCTCGTAGTTCAGTTATCAGCCTTGTCCTCTGTTCTGTACACTCCACTGTGGAACTCCGGGACTCTCCACTCTAGAAGTCTGGAACAGTTCAGTCCTTGTGGTCCGTTGGTGGTAAACAGAACCTTTATGCTACCAGGCCGAGTCTGGCGATCTTTTTTGCCGAGAGGAATGAGGGAGGATGAAGACGATAGGCTTTGGGCACGAGTGGAGGTCCAGCTGCTGAACATAGAACAGGAGAGAATGTTAGATGTTACATTCTAGTTCTAATGGTGAGTTCTATTATATTACAGTTTCATGAGTTCTAATGGTGAGTTCTATTATATTACAGTTCCATGAGATCTAATGGTGAGTTCTATTGTATTACAGTTCCATGAGTTCTAATGGTGAGTTCTATTGTATTACAGTTCCATGAGATCTAATGGTGAGTTCCATTATATTACAGTTCCATGAGATCTAATGGTGAGTTCCATTAGTTCTATTATATTACAGTTCCATGAGATCTAATGGTGAGTTCCATTAGTTCTATTATATTACAGTTCCATGAGATCTAATGGTGAGTTCCATTAGTTCTATTATATTACAGTTCCATGAGATCTAATGGTGAGTTCCATTAGTTCTATTATATTACAGTTCCATGAAATCTAATGGTGAGTTCCATTAGTTCTATTATATTACAGTTCCATGAGATCTAATGGTGAGTTCTATTATATTACAGTTCCATGACTTCTAATGGTGAGTTCTATTATATTACAGTTCCATGAGATTTAATGGTGAGTTCCATTAGTTCTATTATATTACAGTTCCATGAGATCTAATGGTGAGTTCCATTATATTACAGTTCCATGAGATCTAATGGTGAGTTCTATTATATTACAGTTCCATGAGTTCTAATGGTGAGTTCCATTAGTTCTATTATATTACAGTTCCATGAGATCTAATGGTGAGTTCTATTATATTACAGTTCCATGAGATCTAATGGTGAGTTCTATTATATTACAGTTCCATGAGATCTAATGGTGAGTTCTATTATATTACAGTTCCATGAGATCTAATGGTGAGTTCCATTATATTACAGTTCCATGAGTTCTAATGGTGAGTTCTATTATATTACAGTTCCGTGAGATCTAATGGTGAGTTCCATTATATTACAGTTCCATGAGTTCTAATGGTGAGTTCTATTATATTACAGTTCCATGAGTTCTAATGGTGAGTTCTATTATATTACAGTTCCATGAGTTCTAATGGTGAGTTCTATTATATTACAGTTCCATGAGTTCTAATGGTGAGTTCCATTATATTACAGTTCCATGAGATCTAATGGTGAGTTCCATTAGTTATATTATATTAAAGTTCCATGAGATCTAATGGTGAGTTCTATTATATTACAGTTCCATGAGATATAATGGTGAGTTCCATTATATTACAGTTCCATGAGTTCTAATGGTGAGTTCTATTATATTACAGTTCCATGAGATCTAATGGTGAGTTCTATTATATTACAGTTCCATGAGTTCTAATGGTGAGTTCTATTATATTACAGTTCCATGAGATCTAATGGTGAGTTCCATTATATTACAGTTCCATGAGATCTAATGGTGAGTTCCATTATATTACAGTTCCATGAGATCTAATGGTGAGTTCCATTACTTCTATTATATTACAGTTCCATGAGATCTAATGGTGAGTTCTATTATATTACAGTTCCATGAGATCTAATGGTGAGTTCCATTAGTTCTATTATATTACAGTTCCATGACTTCTAATTGTGAGTTCCATTAGTTATATTATATTACAGTTCCATGACATCTAATGGGTGAGTTCTATTGTATTGCAGTTCCATGAGTTCTAATGGTGAGTTCTATTATATTACAGTTCCATGAGATCTAATGGTGAGTTCTATTATATTACAGTTCCATGAGATCTAATGGTGAGTTCCATTATATTACAGTTCCATGAGTTCTAATGGTGAGTTCTATTATATTACAGTTCCATGAGTTCTAATGGTGAGTTCTATTATATTACAGTTCCATGAGTTCTAATGGTGAGTTCTATTATATTACAGTTCCATGAGTTCTAATGGTGAGTTCCATTAGTTCTATTATATTACAGTTCCATGAGATCTAATGGTGAGTTCTATTATATTACAGTTCCATGAGTTCTAATGGTGAGTTCTATTATATTACAGTTCCATGAGATCTAATGGTGAGTTCTATTATATTACAGTTCCATGAGTTCTAATGGTGAGTTCTATTATATTACAGTTCCATGAGATCTAATGGTGAGCTCTATTATATTACAGTTCCATGAGATCTAATGGTGAGTTCTATTATATTACAGTTCCATGAGTTCTAATGGTGAGTTCTATTATATTACAGTTCCATGAGTTCTAATGGTGAGTTCTATTATATTACAGTTCCATGAGATCTAATGGTGAGCTCTATTATATTACAGTTCCATGAGATCTAATGGTGAGTTCTATTATATTACAGTTCCATGAGATCTAATGGTGAGCTCTATTATATTACAGTTCCATGAGATCTAATGGTGAGTTCTATTATATTACAGTTCCATGAGTTCTAATGGTGAGTTCTATTATATTACAGTTCCATGAGATCTAATGGTGAGCTCTATTATATTACAGTTCCATGAGATCTAATGGTGAGTTCTATTATATTACAGTTCCATGAGTTCTAATGGTGAGTTCTATTATATTACAGTTCCATGAGATCTAATGGTGAGCTCTATTATATTACAGTTCCATGAGATCTAATGGTGAGTTCTATTAGTTCCATTATATTACAGTTCCATGAGATCTAATGGTGAGTTCCATTAGTTCTATTATATTACAGTTCCATGAGATCTAATGGTGAGTTCTATTATATTACAGTTCCATGAGATCTAATGGTGGGTTCCATTATATTACAGTTCCATGAGTTCTAATGGTGAGTTCTATTATATTGCAGTTCCATGAGATCTAATGGTGGGTTCCATTATATTACAGTTCCATGAGATCTAATGGTGGGTTACATTAGTTCTATTATATTACAGTTCCATGAGATCTAATGGTGAGTTCTATTATATTACAGTTCCATGAGTTCTAATGGTGAGTTCCATTAGTTCTATTATATTACAGTTCCATGAGATCTAATGGTGAGCTCTATTATATTACAGTTCCATGAGATCTAATGGTGAGTTCTATTATATTACAGTTCCATGAGTTCTAATGGTGAGTTCTATTATATTACAGTTCCATGAGTTCTAATGGTGAGTTCTATTATATTACAGTTCCATGAGTTCTAATGGTGAGTTCTATTATATTGCAGTTCCATGAGATCTAATGGTGAGTACCATTATATTACAGTTCCATGAGTTCTAATGGTGAGTTCCATTAGTTCTATTATATTACAGTTCCATGAGATCTAATGGTGAGTTCTATTATATTACAGTTCCATGAGATCTAATGGTGAGTTCTATTATATTACAGTTCCATGAGATCTAATGGTGAGTTCCATTATATTACAGTTCCATGACTTCTAATTGTGAGTTCCATTAGTTCTATTATATTACAGTTCCATGAGATCTAATGGTGAGTTCTATTATATTACAGTTCCATGAGATCTAATGGTGAGTTCTATTATATTACAGTTCCATGAGTTCTAATGGTGAGTTCTATTATATTACAGTTCCATGAGTTCTAATGGTGAGTTCTATTATATTACAGTTCCATGAGTTCTAATGGTGAGTTCTATTATATTACAGTTCCATGAGTTCTAATGGTGAGTTCTATTATATTACAGTTCCATGAGTTCTAATTGTGAGTTCTATTATATTACAGTTCCATGAGTTCTAATGGTGAGTTCCATTATATTACAGTTCCATGAGATCTAATGGTGAGTTCCATTAGTTATTTTCTATTCCAGTTGTAGTGTTCTGAGAGTAGAACACATCTAAACAGAGTTATTTTCATAAACAGCAGAGGGACTTGCAGGACAGTGTTTCAGTATGCCCATGTATGACTCATTTCCTGTTTAACGTATAGGGGATTCTGTGGAAACGTTTCCATCTTTACTTGTTTGTGTTCATTTAACCGGGTCGAAGTCGAGCAGAAGAGAAACTGCAATGAAATATGAGTCAACTGGGTGTTTTTATCCTCCATGAAATACGGTCTCATGTAAAGTCATCAACTAACAGAGACGGTTGTTTAGAGTGATCCTGTCCCTAGTAGAAACAATGGTCCCGATAGGTGAATGATAACCAGGTTAATGTAGGGGAAAGGTCACATGGTGGATCTACTGTAATGTGGAATATCAAGAGGAGGATGCCTTGCTTCTTGTTTTTTTTTTAAACACACTTACAATTTCACCCTCTTTTCCACTGAAATCCAGGAAGAGCATCCTGACCCCGTCGTCGGAGGACATCTTGAGGCGTTCGAAGGGGTAGCAGAGGAGAGGTTTGGCTTGTTTCTGGTTCCCCTGGTCCACCTGGTCCTCCCCCTTCTGCTCAGCCAGGACAGAGAAGCCCTGCTCGTAGTGGATTACCAGCCTGCACTCCTGGCCCTTGTACACACAGCCTGGAACAGGACAATAGAATGGGGTAACTCCTGGCCCTTGAACACACAGCCTGGAACAAGACAATATAATGGGGTAACTCCTGGCCCTTGTACACACAGCCTGGAACAAGACAATATAATGGGGTAACTCCTGGCCCTTGAACACACAGCCTGGAAGAAGACAATAGAATGGGGTAACTCCTGGCCCTTCAACACACAGCCTGGAACAAGACAATATAATGGGGTAACTCCTGGCCCTTGAACACACAGCCTGGAACAGGACAATAGAATGGGGTAACTCCTGGCCCTTGTACACACAGCCTGGAACAGGACAATAGAATGGGGTAACTCCTGGCCCTTGTACACACAGCCTGGAACAGGACAACAGAATGGGGTAACTCCTGGCCCTTGTACACACAGCCTGGAACAGAACAATAGAATGGGGTAACTCCTGGCCCTTGAACACACAGCCTGGAACAGGACAATAGAATGGGGTAACTCCTGGCCCTTGTACATACAGCCTGGAACAGAACAATAGAATGGGTAACTCCTGGCCCTTGAACACACAGCCTGGAACAGGACAATAGAATGGGGTAACTCCTGGCCCTTGAACACACAGCCTGGAACAGGACAATAGAATGGGTAACTCCTGGCCCTTGAACACACAGCCTGGAACAGGACAATAGAATGGGGTAACTCCTGGCCCTTGAACACACAGCCTGGAACAAGACAACATACTGCTGGGTGAATAAAGTTCCACTAATCTTTCAGTATTGTTTAAACTGTACACACATCCCAAATCAAAGGGGCAGCTAGAGAACAGCTAGGAACAGTAGGAAGGGAGGACGCAGGATTCCAACCACTGTCTCCAGGCTTGCAATATACACTATGTTCTTGTGCTGGGAGTGTTGCTACTAGACCCCAACAAGCTATGTACTGCTAGGTCATTCCTGAACCTTATACTTCCAGCCTGTAACAGGACAACAGCTGGGTGAAAACAAGGCCCTGTTCTGGCTGTATATTAGGACAACTGCTGCTTGCTGCTAGTGGGTGGGAAATTAGTTCTGGAGCAGATGTCAGCCATTTTAAATCCAGATAAGGGATTTGGCTTGTATTCGTACTTAGACAAAAAACAGACAACGGCTGTATTTCACATTTGTTGTTTTTCTAATAAATCCCTTTTAAAACTACCATTTATGTCCCTGCTTTGCCTGTTTTATTTTACTAGGCAAGTCAGTTAAGAAAAAATTATTATTTTCAATGATGGCCTAGTAACAGTGGGTTAACTGCCTTGTTCAGGGGCAGAAAGACAGATTTTTACCTTGTCAGCTCGGGGATTCAATCTTGCAACCTTTCGGTTACTAGTCCAAAGCTCTAACCACTAGGCTACCTGCCGCCCCTACACTCTAACCACTAGGCTACCTGCCTGCCCCTACACTCTAACCACTAGGCTACCTGCCGCCCCTACACTCTAACCACTAGGCTACCTGCCTGCCCCTACACTCTAACCACTAGGCTACCTGCCGCCCCTACACTCTAACCACTAGGCTACCTGCCGCCCCTACACTCTAACCACTAGGCTACCTGCCGCCCCTACACTCTAACCACTAGGCTACCTGCCGCCCCTACACTCTAACTACTAGGCTACCTGCCTGCCCCTACACTCTAACCACTAGGCTACCTGCCGTCCCTACACTCTAACCACTAGGCTACCTGCCGCCCCTACACTCTAACCACTAGGCTACCTGCCGTCCCTACACTCTAACCACTAGGCTACCTGCCGCCCCTACACTCTAACCACTAGGCTACCTGCCGTCCCTACACTCTAACCACTAGGCTACCTGCCGCCCCTACACTCTAACCACTAGGCTACCTGCCGTCCCTACACTCTAACCACTAGGCTACCTGCCTGCCCCTACACTCTAACCACTAGGCTACCTGCCGTCCCTACACTCTAACCACTAGGATACCTGCCGTCCCTACACTCTAACCACTGCCGCCCCTACCTATAGATTTTTTAAAATATATAATGTTGTACTCTTTGAACGTCTGATTCCTTGTCTGTCCCATATACAATACACTGATCTGCGTGTCAGATATATCGATTCCCATGCTGTCAATCCCAGCCCTCGACATCGCTCCATGCTCATCAGACAGGATCTCCTGTGCTGAGAGCAGGATGGACCAGCTCTATTGGATCAGTGTCAACAAGATACTTCTGAAACCACTTTACATGTGTTCCAGTAAAGCTCTGCCAATCCCTCTAAGGCTTGTGTGGCTCTCTGTGAAGCGGTAACAGCCTTTTGTAAAGACTCAAGCTAAGATGGAACACTTTACTGATCAACACACACTGTTTCTTGGAAAGGCAGTTTCACAAAGGACTTATCTTCTTTAGAGGGTGGTCCGAAAGGTATTGTTGTGTTAAAGGCATTGTCCGTATCATATCGTCCTCATATTGCAGTCACAACAACATTCTCTTAATACTGACTTAGAATTACCTGTGGGAAGAAGTTGTATGGAAAGGTCAGAGGTCAAACTAACATGTACCCAACACTCTCAGGTGTTTGTGTTTTTTCTGTTCCACAATAAGGAAATACTACTCCCTACCTGAATGCTTGACCTGTGTGACTCCCACCACTTTCCCACCAACAGGGAAACACACACACAAAGATGCTTTCAGTCAGACACAAAGACCCTCCTTTCAGAGTGGCAAAACACAGAAACCTCCCCAAGGAAAGCAAGGTGGATCCAGTTTGGTTACTATAACTACCAGAATCCTTAAAAGGTCATTTATGGACTTTTGAGTGATTTCTAGCCCTGTAGGATCTGTGAGTCCTAGTTTATCCCCAAGCTCTAACCCTTTAGGGTGTAGGAGTAGTTTATCCCCAAGCTCTAACCATATAGGGTCTAGGAGTAGTGTTTCCCCAAGCTCTAACCCTGTAGGGTCTAGGAGTAGTTTACCCCCAAGCTCTAACCCTGTAGGGTCTAGGAGTAGTTTACCCCCAAGCTCTAACCCTGTAGGATCTAGGAGTAGTTTACCCCAAGCTCTAACCCTGTAGGGTCTAGGAGTAGTTTATCCCCAAGCTCTACCCATGTAGGGTCTAGGAGTAGTTTACCCCCAATATCTAACCCTGTAGGGTCTAGGAGTAGTTTATCCCCAAGCTCTAACCCTGTAGGATCTAGGAGTAGTTTATCCCCAAGCTCTAACCCTGTAGGGTCTAGGAGTAGTTTATCCCCAAGCTCTAACCATATAGGGTCTGAGAGTAGTTTATCCCCAAGCCAATGTCTATGTTAGATTTCTTTCCCACACGTGACATACAGTATGATATTCAGTATAGGGGTCACTCCTTGATAGAGAGCCCTTCTCCTGCGTGTGTGCTTTAGGTGCTTAAGTTACAATATTAAGCAAACACAACAGTGATGACATCATAAACCCCTATAGTCAACAGTCTACCAAGCAAACACAACTGTGATGACATCATAAACCCCTATAGGCAACAGTCTACCAAGCAAACACAACTGTGATGACATCATAAACCCCTATAGTCAACAGTCTATCAAGCAAACACAACTGTGATGACATCATAAACCCCTATAGTCAACAGTCTACCAAACAAACACAACTGTGATGACATCATAAACCCCTATAGTCAACAGTCTACCAAGCAAACATAACTGTGATGACATCATAAACCCCTATAGTCAACAGTCTACCAAACAAACACAACTGTGATGACATCATAAACCCCTATAGTCAACAGTCTACCAAGCAAACACAACTGTGATGACATCATAAACCCCTATAGTCAACAGTCTACCAAGCAAACACAACTGTGATGACATCATAAACCCCTTTAGTCAACAGTCTACCAAGCAAACACAACTGTGATGACATCATAAACCCCTATAGTCAACAGTCTACCAAACAAACACAACAGTGATGACATCATAAACCCCTATAGTCAACAGTCTACCAAACAAACACAACTGTGATGACATCATAAACCCCTATAGTCAACAGTCTACCAAGCAAACACAACTGTGATGACATCATAAACCCCTATAGTCAACAGTCTACCAAACAAACACAACAGTGATGACATCATAAACCCCTATAGTCAACAGTCTACCAAACAAACACAACTGTAGTCAAGTCTATCAAGCAAATAACTGTGATGACATCATAAACCCCTATAGTCAACAGTCTATCAAGCAAACACAACTGTGATGACATCATAAACCCCTATAGGCAACAGTCTACCAAGCAAACACAACTGTGATGACATCATAAACCCCTATAGTCAACAGTCTACCAAGCAAACACAACTGTGATGACATCATAAACCCCTATAGTCAACAGTCTACCAAGCAAACACAACTGTGATGACATCATAAACCCCTATAGTCAACAGTCTACCAAGCAAACACAACTGTGATGACATCATAAACCCCTATAGTCAACAGTCTACCAAACAAACACAACTGTAGTCAAGTCTATCAAGCAAATAACTGTGATGACGTTATAACCCCCTATAGTCAGTCTATCAACAATACCTCTGTATTACAGACCACTGATCACAACAGGAACCTGCCAGTGGATAAATACATGCCCTTAACAATAGATGAGAGATAATAAATAATACATCAGAAATTGTGAATACATTACAAATAATAAAACAATATCTGATTCTGACCATGGTTTTATTTTGAGCCCGTTGAATAACGGTCAAGTTGGCCTCAAACGCGAAAACCCTAATTCCTCAAGATGCGTTCTAAATGGTACCATGTGTAGTGCACTGCGTTCGGGAATAGGGTCCCGTTTGGGACGCAGTCTCCGTAATAATCATCAATGGAAATGTAACTCCTCAGCCAAAATGGGTCTTTTTCCTCTAAAACCCCACAACATGGCGCTAGGCCCAGACCCCGACGTAGAGTTCAGCTATTCTTAGGACAAATATTGTAATACTAATATTAACAACGTTCTCACTGTAAATAAAAGATTACAAAGATTTAGCCAAATGTCACAGTCTACAAAGAGACAAAAACAGTCAACCACACACTCCAGAGGACCATGGAGGACCATAGAGGTCCATAGAGGTCCATAGAGGTCCATAGAGGACTATAGAGGACCATAGAGGACTATAGAGGACTATAGAGGACCATAGAGGACCATATAGGTCCATAGAGAGGTCCATAGAGGTCCATAGAGGTCCATAGAGGACCATAGAGGTCCATAGAGGACTATAGAGGACCATAGAGGTCCATAGAGGACCATAGAGGACCATAGAATTCCATAGAGGACCATAGAGGGCCACATAGGTCCATAGAGGTCCATAGAGGACCATAGAGGTCCATAGAGGACCATAGCATGCCTCTTTCACAGATTCACAGACACTGTCCAGACAAAGTTTATTAGTTTCCTATTCTATACCCTGTCCAGACATATTGTATTAGTTTCAAATCAAATTGTATTTGTCACATACACATGGTTAGCAGATGTTAATGCAAGTGTAGCGAAATGCTTGTGCTTCTAGTTCCGACAGTGCAGTAATATCTAACAAGTAATCTAACAATTCCCCAACAACTACCTAATACACACAAATCTAAATCTATATGGATGAGCGATGGCCAAGTGTCATAGGCAAGGTGCAATAGATGGTATAAAATACAGTATATACATGTGATGTAAGATATGTAAACATTATTAAATTGCCATTATTTAGAGTGGCATTGTGTAAAGTGACTAGTGATCCATTTGTTAAAGTGGCCAGTGATTGGGTCTCAATGTAGGCAGCAGCCTCTCTGTGCTAGTGATGGCTGTTTAGCAGTCTGATGGCCTTGAGATAGAAGCTTTTTTCCAGTTTTTCGGTCCCAGCTTTGATGCACCTGTACTGACCTCGCCTTCTGGATGGTAGCGGGGTGAACAGGCAGTGGTTCGGGTGGTTGATGTCCTCGATGATTGCCCATGCGCGTAGCGCAATCGATATGCTGGTAGAATTTAGGTAGCCTTGTTCTCAACTGTGCTTTGTTAAAATCTCCAGCTACAATAAATGCAGCCTCAGGATGTATGGTTTCCAGTTTGCGTATAGTCCAGTGAAATTCCTTGATGGCCGTCTTGATGTCTGCTTGCGGGGGAATGTACACAACTGTGACTATACCTGACGAGAATTCTCTTGGTAGGTAAAATTTGATTGTAAAGAATTCTAGGTTGGGTGAGCAGACGGATTTGAGTTCCTGTATGTCGTTATGATTACACCATAAGTCGTTAATCATAAAGCATACACCCCCGTCCTTCCTCTTCCCAGAGAGGTCTTTATCTCTGTCAGCGCGATGCATGGAGAAGCCCGGTGGCTGAACTGATTCCGACAACATATCCTGAGCCATGTTTCCGTGAAACAGAGAATGTTACAATCTCTGTCTCTCTGGAAGGCAACCGTTGCTCGAATTTTGTCTACCTTGTTGTCAAGACACTGGACATTGGCTAGTAGTATACTCAGGAGCGGTGGGCGATATGCACTTCTACGGAGTCTGACCAGGTGGACGCTTCGTCTGCCCCTTCTGCATCGCCGATGTTTTGGGTCGACTACTGGACTACTGCACAACAACATGTTGTGACATAGTTCCCTCAGTCACTGGATCAGTAACAACATGTTGTGACATAGTTCCCTCAGTCACTGGATCAGTAACAACATGTTGTGACATAGTTCCCTCAGTCACTGGATCAGTAACAACATGTTGTGACATAGTTCCCTTAGACACTGGATCAGTAACAACATGTTGTGACATAGTTCCCTCAGTCACTGGATCAGTAACAACATGTTGTGACATAGTTCCCTCAGTCACTGGATCAGTAACAACATGTTGTGACATAGTTCCCTCAGTCACTGGATCAGTAACAACATGTTGTGACATAGTTCCCTTAGACACTGGATCAGTAACAACATGTTGTGACATAGTTCCCTCAGTCACTGGATCAGTAACAACATGTTGTGACATAGTTCCCTCAGTCACTGGATCAGTAACAACATGTTGTGACATAGTTCCCTCAGACACTGGATCAGTAACAGCATGTTGTGACATAGTTCCCTCAGTCACTGGATCAGTAACAACATGTTGTGACATAGTTCCCTCAGTCACTGGATCAGTAACAACATGTTGTGATATAGTTCCCTTAGTCACTGGATCAGTAACAACATGTTGTGACATAGTTCCCTCAGTCACTGGATCAGTAACAACATGTTGTGACATAGTTCCCTCAGTCACTGGATCAGTAACAACATGTTGTGACATAGTTCCCTCAGTCACTGGATCAGTAACAACATGTTGTGATATAGTTCCCTTAGTCACTGGATCAGTAACAACATGTTGTGACATAGTTCCCTCAGTCACTGGATCAGTAACAACATGTTGTGATATAGTTCCCTTAGTCACTGGATCAGTAACAACATGTTGTGATATAGTTCCCCTTAGTCACTGGATAGGGCTCTAGTCAGATGTAGTGCACTATACTGTATAGGTATTAGGGTGCTATTTGGGACACAGGTTTGTTTTGACATGTTGTAATAAACTCTGATCAACTGAACTAAGTCAGTGAGTAAAATCCCTCCTCCCTTTGTCTCTCCCATTCCCAACATGTGTCTGACCTCCACTGTAGCTTATGACAGAGGACGAGGAGAGAGAGAGATCCTCCTTGTAAATGAAGCAGCTGTTTAGCAGCTAAATAAAGCTGTGAGAGAGAGAGAGAGAGAAAGAGAGAGAGAGAGAGAGAGAGAGAGAGAGAGAGAGAGAGAGAGAGAGAGAGAGAGAGAGAGAGAGAGAGAGAGAGAGAGAGAGAGAGAGAGAGAGAGAGAGAGAGAGAGAGAGAGAGAGAGAGAGAGAGAGAGAGAGAGAGAGAGAGAGAGAGAGGAGAGAGGGAAAGAGAGAGAGAGAGAGTGAGAAAGGGAGAGAGAGACAGAAAGAAAGAGAGAGGTGAGAGGGAAAGAGAGAGAGAGAGAGAGAGAGAGAGAGAGAGAGAGAGAGAGAGAGAGTGAGAGGAGAGAGGGAGAGACAGAGAGAGAGAGATGCAGTAAATCTGTCTGAGGAGGGAGGAAACTCTCTCCTCTCCTGGCTGGGTAGTGTGGACGTCTGTCACCTAACAGCTGTTTAGCAGCTAAATAAAGCTGTGAAAGGTGCAGGAAACTCTCTCCTCTCCTGTCTGGGTAGTGTGGACGTCTCTCACCTAACAGCTGTTTACATTTCCACTAGTGACGAGAGCTCTGCTCCTCTCTACCAGTCAGCTACAACAAGCCTGCAGCACACGTCCGGAACATCTCAGATAGCAGCATGTGTGTTTGTGTGGTAACAGGCATCTTCCAGTATGTAGCTCTAAAGTACCTGAAGGTTGGCCTGTTGTTGTGAGCAACGTGCTGAAACGAAGGAAGTACTTAATACACCACCAAAACATTGTAGTGACGCCAGTAAAAGTAATGTGAGCCATATTGAGAGAGAGAATATAACTCATATTTATGTTTATTTATTTTCCCTTTTGTACTTTAACTATTTGCACATTGTTACAATACTGTACATATACATAATATTCCTCTGAAACATTTGTGAGTGTTATGTTTACTGTTCACTTTGATTGGTTATTTCACTTTTGTTTATCTCACACACACACACACAACACACACACACACACACACACACACACACACACACACACACACACACACACACACACACACACACACACACACACACACACACACACACACACACACACACACACACACACACACACACACACACACACACACACACACACACACACACACACACACACACACACACACACACACACACACACACAGAGAGAGACCACACATACCTCACAGAGTAACAGACCACACACACAAACCACACACAGACCACACACACACAGAGACAACACACACAGACGTCACACACAGACCACACACACACACACACACACACACACACACACACACACACACACACACACACACACACACACACACACACACACACACACACACACACACACACACACACACACACACACACACACACACACACAGACAGACCACACACACAAGCAGACTACACACACACACGGACCACACACACACACAGACCACAGACACACGGACCACACACACACAGACAGACCACACTGACCACACACACAGACCACAGACACACAGACAGACCACACTGACTACACTGACCACACACACAGACCACAGACAGACCACACTAACCACACACTACACATACACAGACCACACACACAGGATCTCACAGTGACATTCCGTTCCTTTCTCAATGTCTTCCATGTGACTGCCCATCAGTAACTCCCCTTACCAAATACTGCAGCTATGAGTACTGTACTGAGACTGACAAACCCGTCTATGTTACAACCACACTTAACATCACAACTAACCTTGATTTAAGTTACTCCCCAAGCTAATGTCTACCTAGGCTCACTGGTAGTGACTTGGTTAATCAAGGCTTTAGCTCAGTGGGCTCACATTGTCTTATAGCAGGATCAGTGTAGTGGTACTCACTGGTAGTGACTTGGTTAATCAAGGCTTTAGCTCAGCGGGCTCACATAGTCTTATAGCAGGGTCGGTGTAGTGGTACTCACTGGTAGTGACTTGGTTAATCAAGGCTTTAGCTCAGCGGGCTCACACAGTCTAATAGCAGGGTCGGTGTAGTGGTACTCACTGGTAGTGACTTGGTTAATCAAGGCTTTAGCTCAGCGGGCTCACACAGTCTAATAGCAGGGTCGGTGTAGTGGTACTCACTGGTAGTGACTTGGTTAATCAAGGCTTTAGCTCAGCAGGCTCACACAGTCTAATAGCAGGATCAGTGTAGTGGTACTCACTGGTAGTGACTTGGTTAATCAAGGCTTTAGCTCAGCGGGCTCACACAGTCTTATAGCAGGGTCGGTGTAGTGGTACTCACTGGTAGTGACTTGGTTAATCAAGGCTTTAGCTCAGCAGGCTCACACAGTCTAATAGCAGGATCAGTGTAGTGGTACTCACTGGTAGTGACTTGGTTAATCAATGCTTTAGCTCAGCGGGCTCACACAGTCTTATAGCAGGGTCGGTGTAGTGGTACTCACTGGTAGTGACTTGGTTAATCAAGGCTTTAGCTCAGCAGGCTCACACAGTCTAATAGCAGGATCAGTGTAGTGGTACTCACTGGTAGTGACTTGGTTAATCAAGGCTTTAGCTCAGCAGGCTCACACAGTCTAATAGCAGGATCAGTGTAGTGGTACTCACTGGTAGTGACTTGGTTAATCAAGGCTTTAGCTCAGCGGGCTCACACAGTCTTATAGCAGGATCAGCGTAGTGGTACTCACTGGTAGTGACTTGGTTAATCAAGGCTTTAGCTCAGCGGGCTCACACAGTCTTATAGCAGGATCAGCGTAGTGGTACTCACTGGTAGTGACTTGGTTAATCAAGGCTTTAGCTCAGCGGGCTAACACAGTCTAATAGTAGGGTCGGTGTAGTGGTACTCACTGGTAGTGACTTGGTTAATCAAGGCTTTAGCTCAGCAGGCTCACACAGTCTAATAGCAGGATCAGTGTAGTGGTACTCACTGGTAGTGACTTGGTTAATCAAGGCTTTAGCTCAGCGGGCTCACACAGTCTTATAGCAGGGTCGGTGTAGTGGTACTCACTGGTAGTGACTTGGTTAATCAAGGCTTTAGCTCAGCAGGCTCACACAGTCTAATAGCAGGATCAGTGTAGTGGTACTCACTGGTAGTGACTTGGTTAATCAAGGCTTTAGCTCAGCGGGCTCACACAGTCTTATAGCAGGGTCGGTGTAGTGGTACTCACTGGTAGTGACTTGGTTAATCAAGGCTTTAGCTCAGCGGGCTCACAGTCTTATAGCAAGGTTGGTGTAGTGGTACTCACTGGTAGTGACTTGGTTAATCAAGGCTTTAGCTCAGCGGGCTCACACAGTCTAATAGCAGGGTCGGTGTAGTGGTACTCACTGGTAGTGACTTGGTTAATCAAGGCTTTAGCTCAGCGGGCTCACACAGTCTAATAGCAGGGTCGGTGTAGTGGTACTCACTGGTAGTGACTTGGTTAATCAAGGCTTTAGCTCAGCAGGCTCACACAGTCTAATAGCAGGATCAGTGTAGTGGTACTCACTGGTAGTGACTTGGTTAATCAAGGCTTTAGCTCAGCGGGCTCACACAGTCTTATAGCAGGGTCGGTGTAGTGGTACTCACTGGTAGTGACTTGGTTAATCAAGGCTTTAGCTCAGCAGGCTCACACAGTCTAATAGCAGGATCAGTGTAGTGGTACTCACTGGTAGTGACTTGGTTAATCAATGCTTTAGCTCAGCGGGCTCACACAGTCTTATAGCAGGGTCGGTGTAGTGGTACTCACTGGTAGTGACTTGGTTAATCAAGGCTTTAGCTCAGCAGGCTCACACAGTCTAATAGCAGGATCAGTGTAGTGGTACTCACTGGTAGTGACTTGGTTAATCAAGGCTTTAGCTCAGCAGGCTCACACAGTCTAATAGCAGGATCAGTGTAGTGGTACTCACTGGTAGTGACTTGGTTAATCAAGGCTTTAGCTCAGCGGGCTCACAGTCTTATAGCAGGATCAGCGTAGTGGTACTCACTGGTAGTGACTTGGTTAATCAAGGCTTTAGCTCAGCGGGCTCACACAGTCTTATAGCAGGATCAGCGTAGTGGTACTCACTGGTAGTGACTTGGTTAATCAAGGCTTTAGCTCAGCGGGCTAACACAGTCTAATAGTAGGGTCGGTGTAGTGGTACTCACTGGTAGTGACTTGGTTAATCAAGGCTTTAGCTCAGCAGGCTCACACAGTCTAATAGCAGGATCAGTGTAGTGGTACTCACTGGTAGTGACTTGGTTAATCAAGGCTTTAGCTCAGCGGGCTCACACAGTCTTATAGCAGGGTCGGTGTAGTGGTACTCACTGGTAGTGACTTGGTTAATCAAGGCTTTAGCTCAGCAGGCTCACACAGTCTAATAGCAGGATCGGTGTAGTGGTACTCACTGGTAGTGACTTGGTTAATCAAGGCTTTAGCTCAGCGGGCTCACACAGTCTTATAGCAGGGTCGGTGTAGTGGTACTCACTGGTAGTGACTTGGTTAATCAAGGCTTTAGCTCAGCGGGCTCACAGTCTTATAGCAAGGTTGGTGTAGTGGTACTCACTGGTAGTGACTTGGTTAATCAAGGCTTTAGCTCAGCGGGCTCACATAGTCTTATAGCAAGGTTGGTGTAGTGGTACTCACTGGTAGTGACTTGGTTAATCAAGGCTTTAGCTCAGCGGGCTCACACAGTCTTATAGCAGGGTCGGTGTAGTGGTACTCACTGGTAGTGACTTGGTTAATCAAGGCTTTAGCTCAGCGGGCTCACATAGTCTTATAGCAGGGTCGGTGTAGTGGTACTCACTGGTAGTGACTTGGTTAATCAAGGCTTTAGCTCAGCGGGCTCACATAGTCTTATAGCAGGGTCGGTGTAGTGGTACTCACTGGTAGTGACTTGGTTAATCAAGGCTTTAGCTCAGCGGGCTCACATAGTCTTATAGCAAGGTTGGTGTAGTGGTACTCACTGGTAGTGACTTGGTTAATCAAGGCTTTAGCTCAGCGGGCTCACATAGTCTTATAGCAGGGTCGGTGTAGTGGTACTCACTGGTAGTGACTTGGTTAATCAAGGCTTTAGCTCAGCGGGCTCACACAGTCTTATAGCAGGATCAGTGTAGTGGTACTCACTGGTAGTGACTTGGTTAATCAAGGCTTTAGCTCAGCGGGCTCACACAGTCTTATAGCAGGATCAGTGTAGTGGTACTCACTGGTAGTGACTTGGTTAATCAAGGCTTTAGCTCAGCGGGCTCACACAGTCTTATAGCAGGATCAGCGTAGTGGTACTCACTGGTACTGACTTCTTTGATCATCTGGGCAGAGGAGTGACAGCCCGTAACGATGTGCCTGGTCCACAGTGAAAGGTCCTGACAGGTCTCAGCTCTGAACAGGTGGGCCTCGATGCCCAGTCTGGTTCCCGTACGTGTGGCGAAGGACAGCTCCACGCCCGGCTGGGGAGAGCCTCGGTCGGGACCAGAGTGCACCAGCCTACAGACAGACACACATTCTGTTGTATTCTAAGTGCCTGCTGTTGAGATAGACTAGCTAGTCAGGGTTGTAACCATATAACCCTCTTCACATCAAGGACATAAAGGTGTAATGACTGATAACATTATAAATAGTAACAGAGTTCTTGGCTGTGTTCAGTAATGGAAACATGTTGTGGACCTGTCCTCCAGTGCCACCTCATCTTTCACGTGTGTTCTGCACCATGAGGCCAATAGATTTAGATGTGTTCTGATTAATGCTTGGCCAATAGAGGGTAGATGTGTTCTGCACCATGAGGCCAATAGATTTAGATGTGTTCTGATTAATGCCTGGCCAATAGAGGGTAGATGTGTTCTGATTAATGCTTGTTCAATAGAGGCTAGATGTGTTCTGATTAATGCCTGGCCAATAGAGGGTAGATGTGTTCTGATTAATGCTTGGCCAATAGAGGGTAGATGTGTTCTGATTAATGCTTGGCCAATAGAGGCTAGATGTGTTCTGATTAATGCCTGGCCAATAGAGGGTAGATGTGTTCTGATTAATGCTGTCCCAATAGAGGGTAGATGTGTTCTGATTAATGCCTGGCCAATAGAGGGTAGATGTGTTCTGATTAATGCTTGGCCAATAGAGGGTAGATGTGTTCTGATTAATGCTTGGCCAATAGAGGGTAGATGTGTTCTGATTAATGCTTGGCCAAGAGGGTAGATGTGTTCTGATTAATGCCTGGCCAATAGAGGGTAGATGTGTTCTGATTAATGCTTGGCCAATAGAGGGTAGATGTGTTCTGATTAATGCTTGGCCAATAGAGGGTAGATGTGTTCTGATTAATGCCTGGCCAATAGAGGGTAGATGTGTTCTGATTAATGCCTGGCCAATAGAGGGTAGATGTGTTCTGATTAATGCTTGGCCAATAGAGGGTAGATGTGTTCTGATTAATGCTTGGCCAAGAGGGTACGTGTGTTTGGAGTGGCGGAGGATTATCATGTGGTCATGGTTGAGTTGTTCAGGGTGGATGCTACTAACCATGTGGCTAAGATAAGATAAATGTGTTTTGCTATTTGACTAGCAGGAAGACAGTGTATTTTGCTTACTGTGTGGATAGCAGCAGCTATTTCTCTTGTGGCTAGTAGAGTGAGGGTGTGTGTAGCGTACCGTGTAGCTAACAGTGGGTATGTGTGTGCAGGGCTGTGCCAGGAAGCCTTCATGCGTGGAAGGCTGTGATAGAGGAGCAGGTCTTTCTCTGTCACCATCACCAGCACTGGCTTCCACTGCTGCTTCTCATTCTCTGTCTGGGAGAAAACACACCACACAGTGTTAGAATACTCTCTGTCTGGGAGAAAACACACCACACAGTGTTAGAATACTATCTGCCTGGGAGAAAACACACCACACAGTGTTAGAATACTCTCTGTCTGGGAGAAAACACACCACACAGTGTTAGAATACTCTCTGTCTGGGAGAAAACACACCACACAGAGTGACAGGCTGCTGCTGTCATTTGCATGGGGGTTACTGGTGCAATGGAGGGAATGTTATGGACTAGAAAATACAATTTAGCAAGAGTGATAAGCACATAAAACTAACAGCGAAGACACAACCTTGAATGTCTTCAGCATTTTTCTCTATGTAACTAAGTCTTAGTAACAAAATCTTGGTTATTTTTCACAGGAAGGCACTTTATACAGTTTATTTATCTTGGCCTGTAGATAAACTCTCAACTCCCAGACACCCAATACAACACCGGCTTGCATAACATTATACAGCATAACCATCCTCATTATGAAAGTTATAGTACAATCCTCATTATGAAAGTTACAGCACAATCCTCATTATGAACGCCTAGTTACAGCACAATCCTCATTATGAAAGTTACAGCACAATCCTCATTATGAAAGTTACAGCACAATCCTCATTATGAAAGTTACAGCACAATCCTCATTATGAAAGTTACAGCACAATCTTCATTATGAAAGTTACAGCACAATCTTCATTATGAAAGTTACAGCACAATCTTCATTATGAAAGTTACAGCACAATCCTCATTATGAAAGTTACAGCACAATCCTCATTATGAAAGTTACAGCACAATCTTCATTATGAAAGTTACAGCACAATCCTCATTATGAAAGTTACAGCACAATCCTCATTATGAAAGTTACAGCACAATCCTCATGATGAACACCTAGTTACAGCACAATCCTCATGATGAACACCTAGTTACAGCACAATCCTCATTATGAACACCTAGTTACAGCACAATCCTCATTATGAACACCTAGTTACAGCACAATCCTCATTATGAACACCTAGTTACAGCACAATCCTCATTATGAACACCTAGTTACAGCACAATCCTCATTATGAACACCTAGTTACAGCACAATCCTCATTATGAACACCTAGTTACAGCACAATCCTCATTGTGAAAGTTACAGCACAATCCTCATTATGAACGCCTAGTTACAGCACAATCCTCATTGTGAAAGTTACAGCACAATCCTCATTATGAAAGTTACAGCACAACCCTCATTATGAACACCTAGTTACAGCACAATCATCATTATGAAAGTTACAGCACAATCCTCATTATGAACGCCTAGTTACAGCACAATCCTCATTATGAACGCCTAGTTACAGCACAATCCTCATTATGAACACCTAGTTACAGCACAATCCTCATTATGAACACCTAGTTACAGCACAACCCTCATTATGAACACCTAGTTACAGCACAATCCTCATTATGAAAGTTACAGCACAATCCTCATTATGAAAGTTACAGCACGATCCTCATTATGAACGCCTAGTTACAGCACAATCCTCATTATGAACGCCTAGTTACAGCACAATCCTCATTATGAACACCTAGTTACAGCACAATCCTCATTATGAACGCCTAGTTACAGCACAATCCTTATGATGAAAGTTACAGCACAATCCTCATAACCATAAGCCTCTTGCCTCACTATGAAGTCCTCAGCTAGTTGTGAGAACATGTGATTCTGGTGGCCATAGGTCAATCCTATAACATTACCAACACATGTTGCCAGGTAACCATATTAAAACACCATATACAGGCTCACAAACGTAGCTCTAACTAAAGCCTACACAACCACATAATTAGTGTGTAACAATCATTACATTTAAAACGCTGCCACAGTATAATTGGCTATAGTATGCGAGTGAATATAAAGTCTGTGGTTAAAGCCCAGGCTCAGGACAGTTGCACAGAGCAACCTCAACAAGGCTGTAAAACAAGGATCCCCACCTCTCCTCTCCTCTCCTCTCCTCTCCTCTCCTCTCCTCTCCTCTCCTCTCCTCTCCTCTCCTCTCCTCTCCTCTCCTCTCCTCTCCTCTCCTCTCCTCTCCTCTCCTCTCCTCTCCTCTCCTCTCCTCTCCTCTCCTCTCCTCTCCTCTCCTCTCCTCTCCTCTCCTCTCCTCTTCTCTTCTCTTCTCTTCTCTTCTCCTCTCCTCTCCTCTCCTCTTCTCTTCTCTTCTCTTCTCTTCTCCTCTCCTCTCCTCCCTCTCTTCTCTGATATCTGATAACATTAGCATGCTGAACTCCAGAGGGTCTGCTGTGTCGTGTGTTGACCATCACACAGCTAAGTAGAGACTGACTCCAGTCTGTAGCGTGTTGACCATTACACAGCTAAGTAGAGACTTACTCCAGTCTAATGTGTTGGCCATCACACAGCTAAGTAGAGACAGACTCCAGTCTGTAGTTTGTTGACCATCACACAGCTAAGTAGAGACAGACTCCAGCCTGTAGTGTGTTGACCATCACACAGCTAAGTAGAGACTGACTCCAGTCTGTAGTGTGTTGACCATCACACAGCTAAGTAGAGACTCAGACTCCAGCCTGTAGTGTGTTGACCATCACACAGCTAAGTAGAGACTGACTCCAGCCTGTAGTGTGTTGACCATCACACAGCTAAGTAGAGACTGACTCCAGCCTGTAGTGTGTTGACCATCACACAGCTAAGTAGAGACAGACTCCAGCCTGTAGTGTGTTGACCATCACACAGCTAAGTAGAGACTGACTCCAGTCTGTAGTGTGTTGACCATCACACAGCTAAGTAGAGACTCAGACTCCAGCCTGCAGTGTGTTGACCATCACACAGCTAAGTAGAGACTGACTCCAGCCTGTAGTGTGTTGACCATCACACAGCTAAGTAGAGATTCAGACTCCTGAGTGTGTCAGATTGACGTTGTACAAAGGAACATGGGACGGCAGGCGAAGCCTAGGCAGACCACTCCACTCCACACACGCTGAAAGGCTTTAGGCCCTTATAATTATTCACAGACTCCAGACTCTGCATCCCAAATGGCACCATATTCCCTATATAGTGCACTAGGGTGCCATTTGGGACTCACGATGGGACAGGCAGGCAGTAATACAAGAGGAACTCATTAAGAAGCCTGGAAAGCATCCTCTGGCTTGGCTTGGCAGACTGACTGACTGTCTGACTGGTTGACTGACTGCCCAAAGTTCAGGCCTATAGTCTACTCAGTATTAGCCGTCTCGCTCTCTCTCTGCCAGGCAGGCCCTGACTAATAAGAGAGTGATGAAAGAGTATTTAGAGGAGGACGAGGAGGGGGGAAAACCTGGAGTCACGCAGGGAAAAGTCACCTGGGATCAATAGCTGCTGTACTGTATAGAAGGAACACTACAAAGCCCCCATCCGGGCTTCTTCTGTTGGCAACTACTGCATCAGCTATACTGTATGAGGTTCCAAGAATGCTTGGCTCACCATCGTATAACTGCCTCACAAACATCACATATGAGTTAATATCAGAAGGTGGTCTGTGAAGGCATTATTATAGGTCTGCCTCACAAACATCACATATGAGTTAATATCAGAAGGTGGTCTGTGAAGGCATTATTATAGGTCTGCCTCACAAACATCACATATGAGTTAATATCAGAAGGTGGTCTGTGAAGGCATTATTATAGGTCTGCCTCACAAACATCACATATGAGTTAATATCAGAAGGTGGTCTGTGAAGGCATTATTATAGGTCTGCCTCACAAACATCACATATGAGTTAATATCAGAAGGTGGTCTGTGAAGGCATTATTATAGGTCTGCCTCACAAACATCACATATGAGTTAATATCAGAAGGTGGTCTGTGAAGGCATTATTATAGGTCTGCCTCACAAACATCACATATGAGTTAATATCAGAAGGTGGTCTGTGAAGGCATTATTATAGGTCTGCCTCACAAACATCACATATGAGTTAATATCAGAAGGTGGTCTGTGAAGGCATTATTATAGGTCTGCCTCACAAACATCACATATGAGTTAATATCAGAAGGTGGTCTGTGAAGGCATTATTATAGGTCTGCCTCACAAACATCACATATGAGTTAATATCAGAAGGTGGTCTGTGAAGGCATTATTATAGGTCTGATTCACAAACATCACATATGAGTTAATATCAGAAGGTGGTCTGTGAAGGCATTATTATAGGTCTGCCTCACAAACATCACATATGAGTTAATATCAGAAGGTGGTCTGTGAAGGCATTATTATAGGTCTGCCTCACAAACATCACATATGAGTTAATATCAGAAGGTGGTCTGTGAAGGCATTATTATAGGTCTGCCTCACAAACATCACATATGAGTTAATATCAGAAGGTGGTCTGTGAAGGCATTATTATAGGTCTGCCTCACAAACATCACATATGAGTTAATATCAGAAGGTGGTCTGTGAAGGCATTATTATAGGTCTGCCTCACAAACATCACATATGAGTTAATATCAGAAGGTGGTCTGTGAAGGCATTATTATAGGTCTGCCTCACAAACATCACATATGAGTTAATATCAGAAGGTGGTCTGTGAAGGCATTATTATAGGTCTGCCTCACAAACATCACATATGAGTTAATATCAGAAGGTGGTCTGTGAAGGCATTATTATAGGTCTGCCTCACAAACATCACATATGAGTTAATATCAGAAGGTGGTCTGTGAAGGCATTATTATAGGTCTGCCTCACAAACATCACATATGAGTTAATATCAGAAGGTGGTCTGTGAAGGCATTATTATAGGTCTGCCTCACAAACATCACATATGAGTTAATATCAGAAGGTGGTCTGTGAAGGCATTATTATAGGTCTGCCTCACAAACATCACATATGAGTTAATATCAGAAGGTGGTCTGTGAAGGCATTATTATAGGTCTGCCTCACAAACATCACATATGAGTTAATATCAGAAGGTGGTCTGTGAAGGCATTATTATAGGTCTGCCTCACAAACATCACATATGAGTTAATATCAGAAGGTGGTCTGTGAAGGCATTATTATAGGTCTGCCTCACAAACATCACATATGAGTTAATATCAGAAGGTGGTCTGTGAAGGCATATTATAGGTCTGCCTCACAAACATCACATATGAGTTAATATCAGAAGGTGGTCTGTGAAGGCATTATTATAGGTCTGCCTCACAAACATCACATATGAGTTAATATCAGAAGGTGGTCTGTGAAGGCATTATTATAGGTCTGCCTCACAAACATCACATATGAGTTAATATCAGAAGGTGGTCTGTGAAGGCATTATTATAGGTCTGCCTCACAAACATCACATATGAGTTAATATCAGAAGGTGGTCTGTGAAGGCATTATTATAGGTCTGCCTCACAAACATCACATATGAGTTAATATCAGAAGGTGGTCTGTGAAGGCATTATTATAGGTCTGCCTCACAAACATCACATATGAGTTAATATCAGAAGGTGGTCTGTGAAGGCATTATTATAGGTCTGATTCACAAACATCACATATGAGTTAATATCAGAAGGTGGTCTGTGAAGGCATATTATAGGTCTGCCTCACAAACATCACATATGAGTTAATATCAGAAGGTGGTCTGTGAAGGCATTATTATAGGTCTGCCTCACAAACATCACATATGAGTTAATATCAGAAGGTGGTCTGTGAAGGCATTATTATAGGTCTGCCTCACAAACATCACATATGAGTTAATATCAGAAGGTGGTCTGTGAAGGCATTATTATAGGTCTGCCTCACAAACATCACATATGAGTTAATATCAGAAGGTGGTCTGTGAAGGCATTATTATAGGTCTGCCTCACAAACATCACATATGAGTTAATATCAGAAGGTGGTCTGTGAAGGCATTATTATAGGTCTGCCTCACAAACATCACATATGAGGTAATATCAGAAGGTGGTCTGTGAAGGCATTATTATAGGTCTGCCTCACAAACATCACATATGAGTTAATATCAGAAGGTGGTCTGTGAAGGCATTATTATAGGTCTGCCTCACAAACATCACATATGAGTTAATATCAGAAGGTGGTCTGTGAAGGCATTATTATAGGTCTGCCTCACAAACATCACATATGAGTTAATATCAGAAGGTGGTCTGTGAAGGCATATTATAGGTCTGATTAAAGGTGAGCACGTTCCTTTCAGGTGTTTTCCTGCACCAACATTCAATAAAGTACAGAGTAGATCCTACCTTCTCAGCCAGCCAGCCCAGGTGTCTGATCTCTCTGCTCCCTGCGATTCCTGTTCTTCCCGTGTGCTCTTTGACCTCCGTGATGACCTTGTTGATGAGGTTAGAGGTCGCCGACTGCATGACCTCGAACCAGGCCTGGGCCGAGGCTGTGTCTTTACACCGTAACACCACCGTATGCTTGGCGTCTGGAGAGTGCAGCTCTAACTGCCTGGAGAACACAAACAGACGGAGAGACATTCAGAAAGCTGTGAATTAGTTTGGTCACAGGCAAATAGCTCCCATAGCACAGCTTTCAGTGGACATGAGAAAAAGGCTTCTTCAGTTCAACAAAGAATACTTCCCTTTGAAGGGAAAGGAAGATGGCCCCTGTGTGCTTGATGATGTCCTCAGTGAATGGAAATGATCCCAAGCACCACTAAAAGACTGTTTCTCACAGCGTCTCGTCTTCTGGCTAAGATAAACATTTCCTTTGATGTACCTAGCACTGTGTACAGTGGGTGTGTATTTATTTACAGACTTTTCTTTATTCATCATGGGTTGATAAAGTTTGGTTTGTCACCTGTGGGATGTGCAGTAAGTTTCAAGCCTTTTTGGTATTGGAAACATTAGCTAAGTCTATTATGAATCCATTCAGCAAACAACAAAACATAAATCAAATGAACAAGGTTGAAGGAAACCGTATTCACCTCAGAGACCTGGGCCTTGAATATGACCCCTGTTGATACATCTACCTGTCATTAAGCAGAGACAGTGGGAGACCATGTTATCATGATGTCACAAACCACTAGATCAACTGCAGGTGCTCTCTCTCCTACTCGCCTCCACCAACCCTCTCCCCAGTCCCCCACCACAGTTAAAAATAGAAACCAGAGACTTGAGGAGAAACAGAAGTCAGATGTCCTATGGAGCGAGCTGAAGTGTTTACGTTAGTTAGAGGCTGGCTGGCTGGCTGGCTGGCTGGCTGGCTGGTTCCTGGAAAGAGGTCCAAGCTCTCCCCCAGACCTGCTGGGTTCAGAGACCATTTGTAATCATTTTGTATACCTTGAGCGTTTGCTTTAGTCTGCCTGGAGTGCCAGATGGGTGGGCATTGCACTTACAAGCTCAATCAAGCACAACTAAAGTATTTGAAAGACTTCAAATAGTATTTGAACCCAGGTGTGTTCTCCCCATTCAAGGCCCATCCACATCCAGTCAGGTCATCTCTCCAACATGGGACACTAACTACTGAGCCATTAAAGAAGCCAAGGCCAGATTTAGAAAGTGGACTCACTGTGTGGCAAATCTTTCAATGCCTTTCCTGGTCAATGATGGTCTGTCTACCTGTTCGTTTTCCACTGACAAACTGCTTTTTATTTGAGAGAAAAAAAACTGCTAAAATAAGCATGAAAAAACTGTTTTACACTTGAGCATCGTTTCACACACAGTCTCTCTCTCTCTCTCTCTGTCTCTCTGTCTGTCTGTGTCTCCAGAGAGGGGAGAGTTTCCTCCCTCAGACATATTTACTGCATCAGATTTACTGCCTCTCTCTCTCTCTCTCTCTCTCTCTCTCTCTCTCTCTCTCTCTGTCTCTGTCTCTCTGTCTCTCTCTCTCTCTGTCTCTGTCTCTCTCTCTCTCTCTCTCTGGAAGAGTGAGATATGCAGTAAATCTGTCTGAGGAGGGTGGAAACTCTTTCCTCTCTAGAGAGTTAGAGAGAGAGAGAGACAGAGAGAGAGAGATGCAGTAAATCTGTCTGAGGAGGGAGGAAACTCTCTCCTCTCCTGGCTGGGTAGTGTGGACGTCTGTCACCTAACAGCTGTTTAGCAGCTAAATAAAGCTGTGAAAGGTGCAGGAAACTCTCTCCTCTCCTGGCTGGGTAGTGTGGACGTCTCTCACCTAACAGCTGTTTACATTTCCACCAGTGACGAGAGCTCTGCTCCTCTCTACCAGTCAGCTACAACAAGCCTGCAGCACACGTCCGGAACATCTCAGATAGCAGCATGTGTGTTTGTGTGGTAACAGGCATCTTCCAGTATGTAGCTCTAAAGTACCTGAAGGTTGGCCTGTTGTTGTGAGCAACGTGCTGAAACGATGGAAGTACTTAATACACCATCAAAACATTGTCGTGACGCCAGTAAATATCACTCAATACAAACTAATGCTTGGTTGTGGTAGTGTGTGATATACATCTGATGTGTATTGGGACAGACTGGATAAAACATCACTACTTTGATGGTTATATTGTCATGTTTGTTGCTGTCGTTCTACTGTTAGTGTGATACTGCAACACTGACACCAGAGGTAAGACGTATGTGCTGTAAAAGTGATATTTCATTTTTGTTATAAACACAAAAAAAAAACTCTTTGCTTTGTTAATATGGGGTATTGTGTGTAGATTGATGAGGATTTTATTTATTTGTTCATTTTAGAATAAGACTTTGGAAAGAGTCAAGGGGTCTGAATACTT
This sequence comes from Oncorhynchus gorbuscha, assembly GCF_021184085.1. NCBI lineage: Eukaryota > Metazoa > Chordata > Actinopteri > Salmoniformes > Salmonidae > Oncorhynchus > Oncorhynchus gorbuscha. The sequence continues at coordinate 30,009 of NW_025747067.1, forward strand.
TCTGAATGCTCTGTATGTGAGCCATTGGCTCGTCATTAAGTAGGTTAGCTGTGGTCTAACCCCTCAGTGACTGATTTCCTCTTCATAGTGGTTTTTTATTTTTATTTTTATTTTTTCACCTTTATTTAACCAGGTAGGCTAGTTGAGAACAAGTTCTCATTTGCAACTGCGACCTGGCCAAGATAAAGCATAGCAGTGTGAACAGACAACACAGAGTTACACATGGAGTAAACAATTAACAAGTCAATAACACAGAGAAAAAAAGGGGAGTCTATATACAATGTATGCAAAAGGCATGAGGAGGTAGGCGAATAATTACAATATTGCAGATTAACACTGGAGTGATAAATGATCAGATGATCATGTACAGGTAGAGATATTGGTGTGCAAAAGAGCAGAAAAGTAAATAAATAAAAACAGTATGGGGATGAGGTAGGTGAAAATGGGTGGGCTATTTACCAATAGACTATGTACAGCTGCAGCGATCGGTTAGCTGCTCAGATAGCAGATGTTTGAAGTTGGTGAGGGAGATAAAAGTCTCCAACTTCAGCGATTTTTGCAATTCGTTCCAGTCACAGGCAGCAGAGTACTGGAACGAAAGGCAGCCAAATGAGGTGTTGGCTTTAGGGATGATCAGTGAGATACACCTGCTGGAGCGTGTGCTACGGATGGGTGTTGCCATCGTGACCAGTGAACTGAGATAAGGCGGAGCTTTACCTAGCATGGATTTGTAGATGACCTGGAGCCAGTGGGTCTGGCGACGAATATGTAGCGAGGGCCAGCCGACTAGAGCATACAAGTCGCAGTGGTGGGTGGTATAAGGTGCTTTAGTGACAAAACGGATGGCACTGTGATGAACTGCATCCAGTTTGCTGAGTAGAGTGTTGGAAGCAATTTTGTAGATGACATCGCCAAAATCGAGGATCGGTAGGATAGTCAGTTTTACTAGGGTAAGTTTGGCGGCGTGAGTGAAGGAGGCTTTGTTGCGGAATAGAAAGCCGATTCTTGATTTGATTTTCGATTGGAGATGTTTGATATGAGTCTGGAAAGAGAGTTTACAGTCTAGCCAGACACCTAGGTACTTATAGATGTCCACATATTCTAGGTCGGAACCATCCAGGGTGGTGATGCTAGTCGGGCATGCGGGTGCACTCAGCGATCGGTTGAAAAGCATGCATTTGGTTTTACTAGCGTTTAAGAGCAGTTGGAGGCCACGGAAGGAGTGTTGTATGGCATTGAAGCTCGTTTGGAGGTTAGATAGCACAGTGTCCAAGGACGGGCCGGAAGTATATAGAATGGTGTCGTCTGCATAGAGGTGGATCAGGGAATCGCCCGCAGCAAGAGCAACATCATTGATATATACAGAGAAAAGAGTCGGCCCGAGAATAGAACCCTGTGGCACCCCCATAGAGACTGCCAGAGGACCGGACAGCATGCCCTCCGATTTGACACACTGAACTCTGTCTGCAAAGTAATTGGTGAACCAGGCAAGGCAGTCATCCGAAAACCGAGGCTACCGAGGCTACTGAGTCTGCCGATAAGAATATGGTGATTGACAGAGTCGAAAGCCTTGGCAAGGTCGATGAAGACGTCTGCACAGTACTGTCTTTTATCGATGGCGGTTATGATATCGTTTAGTACCTTGAGTGTGGCTGAGGTGCACCCGTGACCGGCTCGGAAACCTGATTGCACAGTGGAGAAGGTGCGGTGGTATTCGAGATGGTCAGTGACCTGTTTGTTGACTTGGCTTTCGAAGACCTTAGATAGGTCATTTAGGTTAATCTCATAGACCAAAGAGCATAGACATAGAACTACTAGAACTGTGGGACAATTCACTTTCTAGTCAAATTGCCATGGCTCTGGGGGCCTTCCCCTTTCTAGTAATTATATTTCTATGCCACAGCACATACGTCTTACCTCTGTTGTCAGTGTTGCAGTATCACACTAACAGTAGAACGACAGCAACAAACATGACATGGACTCAGATCCTCCCGATGCTCCGGTGCGAGGGGGGACGTGGACTCGCTGTAAAGGATGGGCTCAGGGCGATCGAGTTCCTGGTCGGGTGGAGGTGTCTGCCTCGGATAGGTTATAGATGAGAAGGTAAGGGAGGATGGCAAAGTCAGATCCGTAACTTTGGGATAAAATAGAACCGTAAAATTGTACCGTGCGGCGGCAGGTATCCTAGTGGTTAGAGTGTAGGGACGGCAGGTAGCCTAGTGGTTAGAGTGTAGGGACGGCAGGTATCTTAGTGGTTAGAGTGTAGGGACGGCAGGTAGCCTAGTGGTTAGAGTGTAGGGACGGCAGGTATCTTAGTGGTTAGAGTGTAGGGACGGCAGGTATCCTAGTGGTTAGAGTGTAGGGACGGCAGGTAGCCTAGTGGTTAGAGTGTAGGGACGGCAGGTATCTTAGTGGTTAGAGTGTAGGGACGGCAGGTATCCTAGTGGTTAGAGTGTAGGGACGGCAGGTATCCTAGTGGTTAGAGTGTAGGGACGGCAGGTATCTTAGTGGTTAGAGTGTAGGGACGGCAGGTAGCCTAGTGGTTACAGTGTAGGGACGGCTGGTAGCCTAGTGGTTAGAGTGTAGGGACGGCAGGTAGCCTAGTGGTTAGAGTGGAGGGACGGCAGGTAGTCTAGTGGTTAGAGTGTAGGGACGGCAGGTAGCCTAGTGGTTAGAGTGTAGGGACGGCAGGTAGCCTAGTGGTTAGAGTGTAGGGGTGGCAGGTAGCCTAGTGGATAGAGTGTGTTGGTTAATTAAGGTAGAAACTGTTTCTCTGTGTTGGTTAATTAAGGTAGACTATGTGTATCAGATAGAAACTGTTTCTCTGTGTTGGTTAATTAAGGTAGACTATGTGTGTCAGATAGAAACTGTTTCTCTGTGTTGGTTAATTAAGGTAGACTATGTGTGTCAGATAGAAACTGTTTCTCTGTGTTGGTTAATTAAGGTAGACTATGTGTATCAGATAGAAACTGTTTCTCTGTGTTGGTTAATTAAGGTAGACTATGTGTGTCAGATAGAAACTGTTTCTCTGTGTTGGTTAATTAAGGTAGAAACTGTTTCTCTGTGTTGGTTAATTAAGGTAGACTATGTGTGTCAGATAGAAACTGATTCTCTGTGTTGGTTAATTAAGGTAGTCTATGTGTGTCAGGTAGAAACTGTTTCTCTGTGTTGGTTAATTAAGGTAGAAACTGTTTCTCTGTGTTGGTTAATTAAGGTAGACTATGTGTGTCAGGTAGAAACTGTTTCTCTGTGTTGGTTAATTAAGGTAGAAACTGTTTCTCTGTGTTGTTTAATTAAGGTAGACTATGTGTATCAGATAGAAACTGTTTCTCTGTGTTGGTTAATTAAGGTAGACTATGTGTGTCAGGTAGAAACTGTTTCTCTGTGTTGGTTAATTAAGGTAGACTATGTGTGTCAGATAGAAACTGTTTCTCTGTGTTGGTTAATTAAGGTAGACTATGTGTATCAGATAGAAACTGTTTCTCTGTGTTGGTTAATTAAGGTAGACTATGTGTATCAGATAGAAACTGTTTCTCTGTGTTGGTTAATTAAGGTAGACTATGTGTATCAGATAGAAACTGTTTCTCTGTGTTGGTTAATTAAGGTAGACTATGTGTATCAGATAGAAACTGTTTCTCTGTGTTGGTTAATTAAGGTAGACTATGTGTATCAGATAGAAACTGTTTCTCTGTGTTGGTTAATTAAGGTAGACTATGTGTGTCAGATAGAAACTGTTTCTCTGTGTTGGTTAATTAAGGTAGACTATGTGTATCAGATAGAAACTGTTTCTCTGTGTTGGTTAATTAAGGTAGACTATGTGTGTCAGATAGAAACTGTTTCTCTGTGTTGGTTAATTAAGGTAGTCTATGTGTGTCAGACAGAACCTGCTGCTCTGTGTTGGTTAATTAAGGTAGAAACTGTTTCTCTGTGTTGGTTAATTAAGGTAGTCTATGTGTGTCAGACAGAACCCGCTGCTCTGTGTTGGTTAATCAAGGTAACATCTCTTAAACTCTGAACACTCTGATAGTTGAGAACCGCAGCAGGTAATCCATTGTGACTGTCACAGAGACGACCATCCCTGTTACACTGTCCCAGGAAAAACAAGTGGTGGGACTTACTCATTGGTTGTGGATGAGATGAGTCTCTCCCCGTCACAATGTAACGTGTTGCTTTTATTACAGCACCTTCAGCACCTTCAATAATGTGCAAATATTGTACAATCTAGGTGAGCAAAGCTCTTAGAGACTTACCCAGAAAGACTCACAGCTGTAATCTCTGCCGAATTGATTCTAACATGTATTGAGGCTGGGTTTCTGTACAGCACTTTGTGACATCAGCTGATGTAAGAAGGGCTTTTTAAATAAACTTGATTGATTGATTATAAATACATTTGATTATTGACTCAGGGGTGGGAAAACCTATGTAAATGAGATATTTCTGTATTTAGTTTCCAATACATTTGATAAAGACATGTTCTCACTTAGTCATTATGGGTTACTGTGTGTAGATGGGTGGGCAGAAAAAATCAATGGAATCCATTTTGAATTCAGGCTGTAACACAACAAAATGTGGAACAAGTGAAGGGGTGTGACTACTTTCTGAAGGCACTGCATCTGGCAAAACACTCGCAATATAAATCCATTCAATTCTAACTGTAGAAGTGTTACCCCACCGAGGCCTGCACCCCCTGCCGTTACGCCCCTGTAGATAATAATATACGGGGGGAAACAGAATAATAGTAATGCAGAATGATGCTGGAGCCTTTACCTGTTTCCAGGGTCTGGAGACGTCATGCATAATGATGCTGGAGCCTTTACCTGTTTCCAGGGTCTGGAGAAGTCATGCAGAATGATGCTGGAGCCTTTACCTGTTTCCAGGGTCTGGAGAAGTCATGCAGAATGATGCTGGAGCCTTTACCTGTTTCCAGGGTCTGGAGAAGTGATGCAGAATGATACTGGAGCCTTTACCTGTTTCCAGGGTCTGGGGACGTCATGCAGAATGATGCTGGAGCCTTTACCTGTTTCCAGGGTCTGGAGAAGTCATGCAGAATGATGCTGGAGCCTTTACCTGTTTCCAGGGTCTGGAGACGTCATGCAGAATGATGCTGGAGCCTTTACCTGTTTCCAGGGTCTGGAGAAGTCATGCAGAATGATGCTGGAGCCTTTACCTGTTTCCAGGGTCTGGAGAAGTCATGCAGAATGATGCTGGAGCCTTTACCTGTTTCCAGGGTCTGGAGAAGTCATGCAGAATGATGCTGGAGCCTTTACCTGTTTCCAGGGTCTGAAGAAGTCATGCAGAATGATGCTGGAGCCTTTACCTGTTTCCAGGGTCTGGAGAAGTCATGCAGAATGATGCTGGAGCCTTTACCTGTTTCCAGGGTCTGGAGAAGTCATGCAGAATGATGCTGGAGCCTTTACCTGTTTCCAGGGTCTGGAGAAGTCATGCAGAATGATGCTGGAGCCTTTACCTGTTTCCAGGGTCTGGAGACGTCATGCTCCTGGTGACGTGACACATCTTTAAGGGGATGTACCTCCTGTCCCCCTGTAGGGACATGGTGGGGGTGACGGGGACATCACAGTGGGGGCTACCCAGCCTCGGGGACTCAGGTGGGGGCGTCTCCCAGCCTATCTCTGACACAGGAGAACCCTTCTTCACATAGGGGCTGGCTTCTCTCATGTACTTCACTGGGAATATGAGAGAGGAGAATTATGGGTAAGCTTTTTCACAACCTGTCTTGAGGCTGGCTTCCCTCATGTACTTCACTGGGAATATGAGAGAGGAGAATTATGGGTAAGCTTTTTTACAACCTGTCTTGAGGCTGGCTTCCCACATGTACTTCACTGGGAATATGAGAGAGGAGAATTATGGGTAAGCTTTTTCACAACCTGTCTTGAGGCTGGCTTCCCACATGTACTTCACTGGGAATATGAGAGAGGAGAATTATGGGTAAGCTTTTTCACAACCTGTCTTGAGGCTGGCTTCCCACATGTACTTCACTGGGAATATGAGAGAGGAGAATTATGGGTAAGCTTTTTCACAACCTGTCTTGTTCTATTAGTGGTCCAGTTCTATTAGTGGTCCAGTTCTATAATACAGTTCTATTAGAGGTCCAGTTCTATTAGTGGTCCAGTTCTATTAGAGGTCCAGTTCTATTAGTGGTCCAGTTCTATTAGTGGTCCAGTTCTATTAGTGGTCCAGTTCTATTATACAGTTCTATTAGTGGTCCAGTTCTATTAGTGGTCCAGTTCTATTAGTGATCCAGTTCTATTAGTGGTCCAGTTCTATTAGTGGTCCAGTTCTACTAGTGGTCCAGTTCTATTAGAGGTCCAGTTCTACTAGTGGTCCAGTTCTATTAGTGGTCCAGTTCTATTAGTGGTCCAGTTCTATTATACAGTTCTATTAGAGGTCCAGTTCTATTAGTGGTCCAGTTCTATTAGTGGTTCAGTTCTATTAGTGGTCTAGTTCTATTAGTGATCCAGTTCTATTAGTGGTCCAGTTCTATTAGTGGTCCAGTTCTATTAGAGGTCCAGTTCTATTAGTTGTCCAGTTCTATTAGTGGTCCAGTTCTATTAGTGGTCCAGTTCTATTATACAGTTGTATTAGTGGTCCAGTTCTATTAGAGGTCCAGTTCTATTAGTTGTCCAGTTCTATTGGTGGTCCAGTTCTATTATACAGTTCTATTAGTTGTCCAGTTCTATTGGTGGTCCAGTTCTATTATACAGTTCTATTAGTGGTCCAGTTCTATTAGTGGTCCAGTTCTATTAGTGGTCCAGTTTTATTATACAGTTCTATTAGTGTTCCAGTTCTATTAGTGGTCCAGTTCTATTAGTGGTCCAGTTCTATTATACAGTTCTATTAGTGGTCCAGTTCTATTAGTGGTCCAGTTCTATTAGTGGTCCAGTTCTACTAGTGGTCCAGTTCTACTAGTGGTCCAGTTCTATTAGTGGTCCAGTTCTACTAGTGGTCCAGTTCTATTAGTGGTCCAGTTCTATTAGTGGTCCAGTTCTACTAGTGGTCCAGTTCTATTAGTGGTCCAGTTCTATTAGTGGTCCAGGTCTGTTAGTGGTCCAGTTCTATTAGTGGTCCAGTTCTACTAGTGGTCCAGTTCTACTAGTGGTCCAGTTCTATTAGTGGTCCAGTTCTATTAGAGGTCCAGTTCTATTAGTGGTCCAGTTCTATTAGTGGTCCAGTTCTATTAGAGGTCCAGTTCTATTAGTGGTCCAGTTCTATTAGAGGTCCAGTTCTATTAGTGGTCCAGTTCTATTAGTGGTCCAGTTCTATTATACAGTTCTATTAGTGGTCCAGTTCTATTAGTGGTCCAGTTCTATTAGTGGTCCAGTTCTATTAGTGGTCCAGGTCTGTTAGTGGTCCAGTTCTATTAGTGGTCCAGTTCTATTAGTGGTCCAGTTCTATTAGTGGTCCAGTTCTATTATACAGTTCTATTAGTGGTCCAGTTCTACTAGTGGTTCAGGTTTATTAGTGGTCCAGTTCTATTAGTGGTCCAGTTCTATTAGTGGTCCAGTTCTATTATACAGTTCTATTAGTGGTCCAGTTCTATTAGTGGTCCAGTTCTACTAGTGGTCCAGTTCTATTATACAGTTCTATTAGTTGTCCAGTTCTATTAGTGGTCCAGTTCTATTCGTGGTCCAGTTCTATTAGTGGTCCAGTTCTATTATACAGTTCTATTAGTGGTCCAGTTCTATTAGTGGTCCAGTTCTATTAGTGGTCCAGTTCTATTATACAGTTCTATTAGTGGTCCAGTTCTATTAGTGGTCCAGTTCTATTAGAGGTCCAGTTCTATTAGAGGTCCAGTTCTATTAGTGGTCCAGTTCTATTAGTGGTCCAGTTCTATTATACAGTTCTATTAGTGGTCCAGTTCTATTAGTGGTCCAGTTCTATTAGTGGTCCAGTTCTATTAGTGGTCCAGTTCTATTAGTGGTCCAGTTCTACTAGTGTTCCAGTTCTATTATACAGTTCTATTAGTGGTCCAGTTCTACTAGTGGTTCAGGTTTATTAGTGGTCCAGTTCTATTAGTGGTCCAGTTCTATTAGTGGTCCAGTTCTATTAGTGGTCCAGGTCTGTTAGAAGTGTTAATCCATTCTACAACGTGTTCTGAACTCACATCTATGAGTCACAACACACAATCATACCTTGTACCCAGTTTAACACTTTCTGTGAACTCAAAGATATTGCACCTCCATGGGAAAACGTTGGTTGGCATTGTTTGAGAGGATTAGATGGATCGCTCCAAACTATGGATGTGGACCTGGCCAACAGCTGAGAGTCATTGGAAGTATTCCACACCACACAAGAGGCCTAATCCGACCAAAGACCACAACTCTGGGACATGGGATTCATTAGTCATTTGGTGGCTACACAGTTTCATAGACACAATCTGTGAATCCACGTTAAATCCACGGCATTGATCACGAGTCACAGTAGACATGAATAACATAGCTATTATTACCCTGCTATAAACAAAACGTATCAGACTGTATGGAGTTAGTTTAAATTACAGGGCTGTGTGAACAACACCGATGTCAACCATTTACTCCCTGCAGAAGGCAGGGACCTGCTTCCACCAACAGTGATCTGTCTGACTGCATTACATCAATCTCTAAAGAGAAGTGGCAATATATTACAGAAATATATTAGGTTTTAACAGTTTATATTCCTAAATTATGGAGCTCTAAACGTATCAGCTGATGAACAGTTCTGGCATTCACTGTTCGTATTTCATCAATTCAAGGGGAAGGTTTCAGAGGATAATATGACAAAGATGTACTGAAAAGGTGTACAAACACGACACAGGAGGTTGGTGAAACTTTAATTAGGGAGGACGGTGCTCGTGGTAATGACTGGAGTGGAATGAGTGGAATGGTATCAAATACATCATACACATGGTTTGCTGCCATTCCATTTACTCCATTCCAGACATTATTATGAGCCGTCCTCCCCTCAAACCTCCCCTGGAACATGAGTACAGGCCCTGTTCTTTAAGGAACGAGGTAAAGAAACCTCCCCTGGAACATGAGTACAGGCCCTGTTCTTTAAGGAACGAGGTAAAGAAACCTCCACTGAAACACGATTACAGGCCCTGTTCTTTAAGGAACGAAGTAAAGAAACCTCCACTGAAACACAAGTACAGGCCCTGTTCTTTAAGGAACGAAGTAAAGAAACCTCCCCTGAAACATGAGTACAGGCCCTGTTCTTTAAGGAACGAAGTAAAGAAACCTCCCCTGAAACACGAGTACAGGCCCTGTTCTTTAAGGAACGAAGTAAAGAAACCTCCCCTGAAACACGATTACAGGCCCTGTTCTTTAAGGAACGAAGTAAAGAAACCTCCCCTGAAACACGAGTACAGGCCCTGTTCTTTAAGGAACGAAGTAAAGAAACCTCCCCTGAAACACGATTACAGGCCCTGTTCTTTAAGGAACGAAGTAAAGAAACCTCCCCTGAAACACGATTACAGGCCCTGTTCTTTAAGGAACGAAGTAAAGAAACCTCCCCTGAAACACGAGTACAGGCCCTGTTCTTTAAGGAACGAAGTAAAGAAACCTCCCCTGGAACACGAGTACAGGCCCTGTTCTTTAAGGAACGAAGTAAAGAAACCTCCCCTGAAACACGATTACAGGCCCTGTTCTTTAAGGAACGAAGTAAAGAAACCTCCCCTGGAACACGAGTACATGCCCTGTTCTTTAAGGAACGAAGTAAAGAAACCTCCCCTGAAACACGATTACAGGCCCTGTTCTTTAAGGAACGAAGTAAAGAAACCTCCCCTGAAACACGAGTACAGGCCCTGTTCTTTAAGGAACGAAGGAGAATAAGTAAAGAAAGGTATCAACATCTGCATAGAAGCTGACAGATCTGGCAAACAGATAGGCCTACCTCTGCAAGGGCAGGGTATGAAGTAGTCTTACGGGAATTCCTTGCTGAAGCCCTTTCATCTAATCCTCACGCTTATGTTGTAGTTGTGGTGTCATTAGTTCAGGCGCCAGCAGGATGCTTTCAGAGTGAGGTCATACATAGAACTCGGAGTATTCCTCTCTCGTTTGCCTCTCTCTCTGTCAATAATCGCTCCTATCTACTGGTTCTGCTCTCTCTCTGTCACTAATCGCTCCTATCTACTGGTTCTGCTCTCTCCTATCTACTGGTTCTGCTCTCTCCTATCTACTGGTTCTACTCTCTCCTGTCTACTGGTTCTGCTCTCTCTCTGTCACTAATCGCTCCTATCTACTGGTTCTGCTCTCTCCTATCTACTGGTTCTGCTCTCTCCTGTCTACTGGTTCTGCTCTCTCCTATCTACTGGTTCTGCTCTCTCCTTCCTACTGGTTCTGCTCTCTCTCTGTCACTAATCGCTCCTATCTACTGGTTCTGCTCTCTCCTATCTACTGGTTCTGCTCTCTCCTTCCTACTGGTTCTGCTCTCTCCTATCTACTGGTTCTGCTCTCTCCTATCTACTGGTTCTGCTCTCTCCTTCCTACTGGTTCTGCTCTCTCCTATCTACTGGTTCTGCTCTCTCCTTCCTACTGGTTCTGCTCTCTCCTATCTACTGGTTCTGCTCTCTCCTATCTACTGGTTCTGCTCTCTCCTTCCTACTGGTTCTGCTCTCTCCTTCCTACTGGTTCTGCTCTCTCCTATCTACTGGTTCTGCTCTCTCCTTCCTACTGGTTCTGCTCTCTCCTATCTACTGGTTCTGCTCTCTCCTATCTACTGGTTCTGCTCTCTCCTTCCTACTGGTTCTGCTCTCTCCTTCCTACTGGTTCTGCTCTCTCCTTCCTACTGGTTCTGCTCTCTCCTTCCTACTGGTTCTGCTCTCTCCTATCTACTGGTTCTGCTCTCTCCTATCTACTGGTTCTGTTCTCTCCTATCTACTGGTTCTGCTCTCTCCTATCTACTGGTTCTGCTCTCTCCTATCTACTGGTTCTGCTCTCTCCTTCCTACTGGTTCTGTTCTCTCCTTCCTACTGGTTCTGCTCTCTCCTTCCTACTGGTTCTGCTCTCTCCTTCCTACTGGTTCTGCTCTCTCCTGTCTACTGGTTCTGCTCTCTCCTTCCTACTGGTTCTGCTCTCTCCTATCTACTGGTTCTGCTCTCTCCTATCTACTGGTTCTGCTCTCTCCTGTCTACTGGTTCTGCTCTCTCTCTGTCACTAATCGCTCCTATCTACTGGTTCTGCTCTCTCCTGTCTACTGGTTCTGCTCTCTCTCTGTCACTAATCGCTCCTATCTACTGGTTCTGCTCTCTCCTTCCTACTGGTTCTGTTCTCTCCTATCTACTGGTTCTGCTCTCTCCTATCTACTGGTTCTGCTCTCTCCTATCTACTGGTTCTGCTCTCTCCTATCTACTGGTTCTGCTCTCTCCTATCTACTGGTTCTGCTCTCTCCTATCTACTGGTTCTGCTCTCTCCTATCTACTGGTTCTGCTCTCTCCTGTCTACTGGTTCTGTTCTCTCCTATCTACTGGTTCTGCTCTCTCCTTCCTACTGGTTCTGCACTCTCCTATCTACTGGTTCTGCTCTCTCGTATCTACTGGTTCTGCTCTCTCCTATCTACTGGTTCTGCTCTCTCCTTCCTACTGGTTCTGCTCTCTCCTATCTACTGGTTCTGCTCTCTCCTTCCTACGGGTTCTGCTCTCTCCTATCTACTGGTTCTGCTCTCTCCTGTCTACTGGTTCTGTTCTCTCCTATCTACTGGTTCTGCTCTCTCCTTCCTACTGGTTCTGCTCTCTCCTATCTACTGGTTCTGCTCTCTCCTATCTACTGGTTCTGCACTCTCCTGTCTACTGGTTCTGCTCTCTCCTATCTACTGGTTCTGCTCTCTCCTATCTACTGGTTCTGCTCTCTCGTATCTACTGGTTCCGCTCTCTCCTATCTACTGGTTCTGCTCTCTCCTATCTACTGGTTCTGCTCTCTCGTATCTACTGGTTCCGCTCTCTCCTATCTACTGGTTCTGCTCTCTCCTATCTACTGGTTCTGCTCTCTCCTATCTACTGGTTCTGCTCTCTCCTTCCTACTGGTTCTGCTCTCTCCTTCCTACTGGTTCTGCTCTCTCCTATCTACTGGTTCTGCTCTCTCCTATCTATTGGTTCTGCTCTCTCCTATCTACTGGTTCTGCTCTCTCCTATCTACTGGTTCTGCTCTCTCCCATCTACTGGTTTAGCTCTTGTCTCTACTGTCACGAACATTACAGTGGAGGCTGCTTCTCCACTACTACTTAAAGCTGAAGATAACAGTGTGTGTACCTGTGTGTTCTCAACTCTGTTCCAAAATAAAATGTTCCATTTTTAGTAGAAGGGAAAATAAAAGTAGGCGGGATTCATTATGTTTATTGCTATGCCTTGGAGTCTGTACTTCCTGCCTAGGAGTCTGTACTTCCTGCCTCGGAGTCTGTACTTCCTGCCTAGGAGTCTGTACTTCCTGCCTAGGAGTCTGTACTTCCTGCCTAGGAGTCTGTACTTCCTGCCTAGGAGTCTGTACTTCCTGCCAAGGAGTCTGTACTTCCTGTGGGGATTGTTCGTCACGCACTGGCCATAGAGAGGCTTTTTATTCTCTATTTTGGTTAGGCCAGGGTGTGACTAGGGTGGGCATTCTATGTTATTTTTTCTATGTTTTTGTATGTCGTTGTTTTTGGCCGGGTATTGGTTCTCAATCAGGGACAGCTGTCTGTCGTTGTCTCTGATTGAGAACCATACTTAGGTAGCCTGTTCCCACCTGTGTTTGTGGGTAGTTGTTTTCTGTTTTGTGTATTGCACCTTGCAGAACTGTTCGTTTGTTGTGTTTGTTCAAGTGTTGGTATTTATTAAACATATTATAAATAGTTACCATGGTCCTCTTCTCCTTCTCCCCACGACATTCGTTACATCGTTTTTGCTACAAAAGACATGAGCTCAAACTGAATCTGAAAAATTAACTTACAAGATTTCCTTTTTGATATTGAATGTATTTGCAAAAATATAGCAGGAGAGAATAATGACTGCATTGAAATAGAAATAACATCTAAAAATGTATCATGGTTTGGTCGTGTTCCTACCCATCGACCACATTGTCCTGTTAATGCACGTGGTTTGGTCGTGTTCCTACCCATCGACCACATTGTCCTGTTAATGCACGTGGTTTGGTCGTGTTCCTACCCATCGACCACATTGTCCTGTTAATGCACGTGGTTTGGTCGTGTTCCTACTCATCGACCACATTGTCCTGTTAATGCACGTGGTTTGGTCGTGTTCCTACCCATCGACCACATTGTCCTGTTAATGCACGTGGTTTGGTCGTGTTCCTACCCATCGACCACATTGTCCTGTTAATGCACGTGGTTTGGTCGTGTTCCTACTCATGGACCACATTGTCCTGTTAATGCACGTGGTTTGGGCAGTACGTCTCTACTCCATCCTGCTTGTTCGTAGAAAAACGGTCCGAATGAGCTTTCTGAATGAATCGACGTCACCATAGAAACCCAGCTGGTAGAAACACCAAGTCATTGAGAGAATCTCAACCTAATGGTTGGGTGCAAGTCATTTCTTCTTCAGTTATTATCCATACAATGGAAGCCATTATAGAAGCCAGCATGTCTCTGAATTCTGAAATAACATTAAAATCTATCTGCCCTATTGTCAGGTGTAATAATAACCAAGTCTTTGTATTGTCAGCCCGTTAACTAGACACAGCCATTAGAGCTAGTTACATGTATTAACGTGGGAACAGAATGGAGAGCTTTGTTAGCTGCTCTTATGGAGCCGAGAAAAGAAAATGGCTAATTTGACGTGAGTAACTTCTGGATGAAAACAACCAGGAACAAAAGGGGACTTTTTTATGAGACTTTAATTGCAGAATAGAATGGAACTCTTTTTTTAACCTCCTCTGAATGGGCAGGTAGATACTGCTGCAGAACAAAACACCTGGTACAGAATACACAGAGGTCTACAAGGTATCTTTTCCCCCTCTGCCGCCTGAAAAGGTCTGATGTTATCAAAGCAAGAACAGGTGCTTGAACGCCCGGTTCAATGGACTACAGTTTATATCAACTTTAGCAGAAATATTTGTAACGACCGTTTGGTGGAAGAAGGTGAGGACCAAGATGCAGCGTGGTAAAGTGTTCATGTTTTTAATACCGTAATGAACACTGAACAAAACAAATAAAACGACAAAAACGAACAGTCCTGTGTTGTGCTCAAAAAACACTGAACAGAAAAGAATCACCCACAACTCAAGGGTGAAAACAGGCTGCCTAAGTACGGTTCTCAATCAGGGACAACCAGGCTGCCTAAGTACGGTTCTCAATCAGGGACAACCAGGCTGCCTAAGTACGGTTCTCAATCAGGGACAACCAGGCTGCCTAAGTACGGTTCTCAATCAGGGACAACCAGGCTGCCTAAGTACGGTTCTCAATCAGGGACAACCAGGCTGCCTAAGTACGGTTCTCAATCAGGGACAACCAGGCTGCCTATGTACGGTTCTCAATCAGGGACAACCAGGCTGCCTAAGTACGGTTCTCAATCAGGGACAACCAGGCTGCCTAAGTACGGTTCTCAATCAGGGACAACCAGGCTGCCTAAGTACGGTTCTCAATCAGGGACAACCAGGCTGCCTAAGTACGGTTCTTAATCAGGGACAACCAGGCTGCCTAAGTACGGTTCTCAATCAGGGACAACCAGGCTGCCTAAGTACGGTTCTCAATCAGGGACAACCAGGCTGCCTAAGTACGGTTCTCAATCAGGGACAACCAGGCTGCCTAAGTACGGTTCTCAATCAGGGACAACCAGGCTGCCTAAGTACGGTTCTCAATCAGGGACAACCAGGCTGCCTAAGTACGGTTCTCAATCAGGGACAACCAGGCTGCCTAAGTACGGTTCTCAATCAGGGACAACCAGGCTGCCTAAGTACGGTTCTCAATCAGGGACAACCAGGCTGCCTAAGTCGGTTCTCAATCAGGGACAACCAGGCTGCCTAAGTACGGTTCTCAATCAGGGACAACCAGGCTGCCTAAGTACGGTTCTCAATCAGGGACAACCAGGCTACCTGAGTACGGTTCTCAATCAGGGACAACGATTGACAGCTGCCTCTGATTGAGAACCATACCAGGCCAAACACAGAAAATACCAACTCAATAGAAAAACAAACATAGACAACCCACCCAACTCAAGCCCTGATCATACTAAAACAAAGACATAACAAAAGAACTAAGGTCAGAACGTGACAATATTAGATAATGTCACAGTGAGATTGACTGTGTTCATAGCATGACTTCTATGTTAAGAACAACAAGGTGGGGAGTCTGTACTGGAGCTTTATGGGGGAAACAAGTTAAAGGACAATATTCAAATAATGAACGAACAGTAAATTCACAGAGGGAATAACAGGAGTGTTGAGAACTGATTTATAAACTGTACTAGGGTCAGGAGTTATAAACTGTATTAAGGCCAGGAGTTATAAATTGTACTAGGGCCAGGAGTTATAAACTGTACTAGGGCCAGGAGTTATAAACTGTACTAGGGCCAGGAGTTATAAACTGTACCAGGGCCAGGAGTTATAAACTGTACTAGGGCCAGGAGTTATAAACTGTACTAGGGCCAGGAGTTATAAACTGTACTAGGGCCAGGAGTTATAAACTGTACTAGGGCCAGGAGTTATAAACTGTACTAGGGCCAGGAGTTATAAACTGTACCAGGGCCAGGAGTTATAAACTGTACTAGGGCCAGGAGTTATAAACTGTACTAGGGCCAGGAGTTATAAACTGTACTAGGGCCAGGAGTTATAAACTGTACTAGGGCCAGGAGTTATAAACTGTACCAGGGCCAGGAGTTATAAACTGTACTAGGGCCAGGAGTTATAAACTGTACCAGGGCCAGGAGTTATAAACTGTACTAGGGCCAGGAGTTATAAACTGTACTAGGGCCAGGAGTTATAAACTGTACTAGGGCCAGGAGTTATAAACTGTACTAGGGCCAGGAGCAGATGGTTCACTCTGTCATCACAGCTTGTGTGTGTGTGTGTGATTTATAAACTGTACTAGGGCCAGGAGTAGATGGTTCACTCTGTCATCACAGCTTGTGTGTGTGTGTGTGATTTATAAACTGTACTAGGGCCAGGAGTTAAGGAGTTATAAACTGTACGAGGGCCAGGAGTAGATGGTTCACTCTGTCATCACAGCTTGTGTGTGTGTGTGTGTGTGTGTGTGTGTGTGTGTGTGTGTGTGTGTGTGTGTGTGTGTGTGTGTGTGTGTGTGTGTGTGTGTGTGTGTGTGTGTGCGTGCGTGCGTGCGTGTGTGTGTGTGTGTGTGAGAGCGTCACTGTGTGTGTGTGTGTGTGTGTGTGTGTGTGTGTGTGTGTGTGTGTGTGTGTGTGTGTGTGTGTGTGTGTGTGTGTGTGTGTGTGTGTGTGTGTGTGTGTGCGTGCGTGCGTGCGTGTGTGAGAGAGAGCGTCACAGTGTGTGTGTGTGTGTGTGTGTGTGTGTGTGTGTGTGTGTGTGTGTGTGTGTGTGTGTGTGTGTGTGTGTGTGTGTGTGTGTGTGTGTGTGTGTGTGTGTGTGTGTGTGTGTGTGTGTGTGTGTGTGTGTGTAATACAAACATTGTACCTTTTCTAGAAAATGATATTGACATTGTGATGTAACAACTGTTTGTCCGCCTTTAAGTGAAGGACTTCCCTACTGGCTCTGCTCTGCAGTGGTGTGGTGAAGTTTCAACTGAGAAGGAAGCTGAAGCACGGGAGTCTTCTGGTGTAGTGAGGCTTCAGCTGAGAGAGAAGCTGAAACACGGGAGTCCTCTGGTGTCGTGAGGCTTCAACTGAGAGAGAAGCTGAAACACGGAGTCCTCTGGTGTAGTGATGCTTCAACTGAGAGAGAAGCTGAAACACGGAGTCCTCTGGTATAGTGGGGCTTCAGCTGAGAGAGAAGCTGAAACACGGGAGTCCTCTGGTGTAGTGAGGGTTCAACTGAGAGAGAAGCTGAAACACGGAGTCCTCTGGTGTAGTGAGGCTTCAACTGAGAGAGAAGCTGAAACACGGGAGTCCTCTGGTGTAGTGAGGCTTCAACTGAGAGAGAAGCTGAAACACGGGAGTCCTCTGGTGTAGTGGGGCTTCAGCTGAGAGAGAAGCTGAAACACGGGAGTCCTCTGGTGTAGTGAGGCTTCAACTGAGAGAGAAGCTGAAACACGGAGTCCTCTGAGTATTACAGTAAAGCACAAATCAGCTGTTTCCTCATCTTCACTCCAATTCCTCTGACCAGAACTCAGCTTCTCAAGTCCAATACTGTATCTCATACACGGTGTACTCAAAGGCATACATTGTAATCATGTTGTAGTCATTGCTGTACATTATCCCAATGTTTCATTCATAATTCACACACATAGAACATGCTACAGTATGTACATATTGTTATTAGCTCTTCAGAACAGTCTTTACACACACACATGACATTGAATGTCTGGAGTGAAAGAACTCTCAGGAGGACAATGCATTCCAACCAGGAGGCTGGTGGGGGGAGCTGTAGGAGGACAGGCTCATTGTAATGGCTGGAATGAAATACATGGAATGTAGTCAAACATGTGTTTTCCTTATGTTTGATACCGTTCCAATAGTTCCATTCCAGCGATGACAATGAGGCCGCCCTCCTATAGCTCCTCCCACTAGCCTCCTCTGACTTCAATCCCGTACTGTCTTTGAGCTTATCATTACAGCAGACCTCTGCTCTACCCTGCTGGGACCCTACTTCCTTCTGCTGAACTGTAATAACCATGCTCTGTGTGTGTGTGTGTGTGTGTGTGTGTGTGTGTGTGTGTGTGTGTGTGTGTGTGTGTGTGTGTGTGTGTGTGTGTGTGTGTGTGTGTGTGTGTGTGTGTGTGTGTGTGTGTGTGTGTGTGTGTGTGTGTGTTGTGTGTGTGTGTGCAACTGTAATAACCCTGTTCTCTCAGGGGAAGGTCACACTGTTTATACAGGCTTTGTGTTGCCTGGTTACTGGTTACATAGTGAGGTAGAGGTTGTTTATGTTGTCTGGTTACATAGTGAGGTAGAGGTTGTTTATGTTGTCTGGTTACATAGTGAGGTAGAGGTTGTTTATGTTGTCTGGTTACTGGTTACAGAGTGAGGTAGAGGTTGTTTATGTTGTCTGGTTACATAGTGAGGTAGAGGTTGTTTATGTTGTCTGGTTACTGGTTACAGAGTGAGGTAGAGGTTGTTTATGTTGTCTGGTTACATAGTGAGGTAGAGGTTGTTTATGTTGCCTGGTTACTGGTTACATAGTGAGGTAGAGGTTGTTTATGTTGTCTGGTTACAGAGTGAGGTAGAGGTTGTTTATGTTGTCTGGTTACAGAGTGAGGTAGAGGTTGTTTATGTTGTCTGGTTACAGAGTGAGGTAGAGGTTGTTTATGTTGTCTGGGTACATAGTGAGGTAGAGGTTGTTTATGTTGTCTGGTTACTGGTTACAGAGTGAGGTAGAGGTTGTTTATTATGTTGCCTGGTTACTGGTTACATAGTGAGGTAGAGGTTGTTTATGTTGTCTGGTTACATAGTGAGGTAGAGGTTGTTTATGTTGTCTGGTTACTGGTTACATAGTGAGGTAGAGGATGTTTACGTTGTCTGGTTACTGGTTACATAGTGAGGTAGAGGTTGTTTATGTTGTCTGGTTACAGAGTGAGGTAGAGGTTGTTTATGTTGTCTGGTTACATAGTGAGGTAGAGGTTGTTTATGTTGTCTGGTTACAGAGTGAGGTAGAGGTTGTTTATGTTGTCTGGTTACAGAGTGAGGTAGAGGTTGTTTATGTTGTCTGGTTACAGAGTGAGGTAGAGATTGTTTATGTTGTCTGGTTACAGAGTGAGGTAGAGGTTGTTTATGTTGTCTGGTTACATAGTGAGGTAGAGGTTGTTTATGTTACCTGGTTACTGGTTACATAGTGAGGTAGAGGTTGTTTATGTTGTCTGGTTACAGAGTGAGGTAGAGGTTGTTTATGTTGTCTGGTTACATAGTGAGGTAGAGGTTGTTTATGTTGCCTGGTTACTGGTTACATAGTGAGGTAGAGGTTGTTTATGTTGCCTGGTTACTGGTTACATAGTGAGGTAGAGGTTGTTTATGTTGCCTGGTTACTGGTTACATAGTGAGGTAGAGGTTGTTTATGTTGCCTGGTTACTGGTTATAGAGTGAGGTAGAGGTTGTTTATGTTGTCTGGTTACAGAGTGAGGTAGAGGTTGTTTATGTTGTCTGGTTACATAGTGAGGTAGAGGTTGTTTATGTTGTCTGGTTACTGGTTACATAGTGAGGTAGAGGTTGTTTATGTTGTCTGGTTACATAGTGAGGTAGAGGTTGTTTATGTTGTCTGGTTACATAGTGAGGTAGAGGTTGTTTATGTTGTCTGGTTACATAGTGAGGTAGAGGTTGTTTATGTTGCCTGGTTACTGGTTACATAGTGAGGTAGAGGTTGTTTATGTTGTCTGGTTACAGAGTGAGGTAGAGGTTGTTTATGTTGTCTGGTTACAGAGTGAGGTAGAGGTTGTTTATGTTGTCTGGTTACAGAGTGAGGTAGAGGTTGTTTATGTTGTCTGGGTACATAGTGAGGTAGAGGTTGTTTATGTTGTCTGGTTACTGGTTACAGAGTGAGGTAGAGGTTGTTTATTATGTTGCCTGGTTACTGGTTACATAGTGAGGTAGAGGTTGTTTATGTTGTCTGGTTACATAGTGAGGTAGAGGTTGTTTATGTTGTCTGGTTACTGGTTACATAGTGAGGTAGAGGATGTTTACGTTGTCTGGTTACTGGTTACATAGTGAGGTAGAGGTTGTTTATGTTGTCTGGTTACAGAGTGAGGTAGAGGTTGTTTATGTTGTCTGGTTACATAGTGAGGTAGAGGTTGTTTATGTTGTCTGGTTACAGAGTGAGGTAGAGGTTGTTTATGTTGTCTGGTTACAGAGTGAGGTAGAGGTTGTTTATGTTGTCTGGTTACAGAGTGAGGTAGAGATTGTTTATGTTGTCTGGTTACAGAG
Organism: Oncorhynchus gorbuscha; assembly: GCF_021184085.1. Lineage (NCBI taxonomy): Eukaryota > Metazoa > Chordata > Actinopteri > Salmoniformes > Salmonidae > Oncorhynchus > Oncorhynchus gorbuscha. The sequence continues at coordinate 49,969 of NW_025747067.1, forward strand.
TGAGGTAGAGGTTGTTTATGTTGTCTGGTTACATAGTGAGGTAGAGGTTGTTTATGTTGCCTGGTTACTGGTTACATAGTGAGGTAGAGGTTGTTTATGTTGTCTGGTTACAGAGTGAGGTAGAGGTTGTTTATGTTGTCTGGTTACATAGTGAGGTAGAGGTTGTTTATGTTGCCTGGTTACTGGTTACATAGTGAGGTAGAGGTTGTTTATGTTGCCTGGTTACTGGTTACATAGTGAGGTAGAGGTTGTTTATGTTGCCTGGTTACTGGTTACATAGTGAGGTAGAGGTTGTTTATGTTGCCTGGTTACTGGTTATAGAGTGAGGTAGAGGTTGTTTATGTTGTCTGGTTACAGAGTGAGGTAGAGGTTGTTTATGTTGTCTGGTTACATAGTGAGGTAGAGGTTGTTTATGTTGTCTGGTTACTGGTTACATAGTGAGGTAGAGGTTGTTTATGTTGTCTGGTTACATAGTGAGGTAGAGGTTGTTTATGTTGTCTGGTTACATAGTGAGGTAGAGGTTGTTTATGTTGTCTGGTTACATAGTGAGGTAGAGGTTGTTTATGTTGTCTGGTTACATAGTGAGGTAGAGGTTGTTTATGTTGTCTGGTTACATAGTGAGGTAGAGGTTGTTTATGTTGTCTGGTTACATAGTGAGGTAGAGGTTGTTTATGTTGTCTGGTTACTGGTTACAGAGTGAGGTAGAGGTTGTTTATGTTGTCTGGTTACATAGTGAGGTAGAGGTTGTTTATGTTGTCTGGTTACTGGTTACAGAGTGAGGTAGAGGTTGTTTATGTTGTCTGGTTACATAGTGAGGTAGAGGTTGTTTATGTTGTCTGGTTACTGGTTACAGAGTGAGGTAGAGGTTGTTTATGTTGTCTGGTTACATAGTGAGGTAGAGGTTGTTTATGTTGTCTGGTTACATAGTGAGGTAGAGGTTGTTTATGTTGTCTGGTTACATAGTGAGGTAGAGGTTGTTTATGTTGTCTGGTTACATAGTGAGGTAGAGGTTGTTTATGTTGTCTGGTTACTGGTTACAGAGTGAGGTAGAGGTTGTTTATGTTGTCTGGTTACATAGTGAGGTAGAGGTTGTTTATGTTGTCTGGTTACATAGTGAGGTAGAGGTTGTTTATGTTGTCTGGTTACTGGTTACATAGTGAGGTAGAGGTTGTTTATGTTGTCTGGTTACATAGTGAGGTAGAGGTTGTTTATGTTGTCTGGTTACATAGTGAGGTAGAGGTTGTTTATGTTGTCTGGTTTTAGAGTGAGGTAGAGGTGGTTTATGTTGTCTGGTTACTGGTTACATAGTGAGGTAGAGGTTGTTTATGTTGCCTGGTTACTGGTTACATAGTGAGGTAGAGGTTGTTTATGTTGTCTGGTTACATAGTGAGGTAGAGGTTGTTTATGTTGTCTGGTTACATAGTGAGGTAGAGGTTGTTTATGTTGTCTGGTTACATAGTGAGGTAGAGGTTGTTTATGTTGTCTGGTTACATAGTGAGGTAGAGGTTGTTTATGTTGCCTGGTTACTGGTTATAGAGTGAGGTAGAGGTTGTTTATGTTGCCTGGTTACTGGTTACATAGTGAGGTAGAGGTTGTTTATGTTGTCTGGTTACTGGTTACATAGTGAGGTAGAGGTTGTTTATGTTGTCTGGTTACTGGTTACATACTGAGGTAGAGGTTGTTTATGTTGTCTGGTTACTGGTTACATAGTGAGGTAGAGGTTGTTTATGTTGTCTGGTTACTGGTTACATAGTGAGGTAGAGGTTGTTTATGTTGCCTGGTTACTGGTTACATAGTGAGGTAGAGGTTGTTTATGTTGCCTGGTTACTGGTTACATAGTGAGGTAGAGGTTGTTTATGTTGTCTGGTTACATAGTGAGGTAGAGGTTGTTTATGTTGCCTGGTTACTGGTTATAGAGTGAGGTAGAGGTTGTTTATGTTGCCTGGTTACTGGTTACATAGTGAGGTAGAGGTTGTTTATGTTGTCTGGTTACATAGTGAGGTAGAGGTTGTTTATGTTGTCTGGTTACATAGTGAGGTAGAGGTTGTTTATGTTGTCTGGTTACATAGTGAGGTAGAGGTTGTTTATGTTGTCTGGTTACATAGTGAGGTAGAGGTTGTTTATGTTGTCTGGTTACATAGTGAGGTAGAGGTTGTTTATGTTGTCTGGTTACAGAGTGAGGTAGAGGTTGTTTATGTTGTCTGGTTACATAGTGAGGTAGAGGTTGTTTATGTTGTCTGGTTACTGGTTACATAGTGAGGTAGAGGTTGTTTATGTTGTCTGGTTACAGAGTGAGGTAGAGGTTGTTTATGTTGTCTGGTTACATAGTGAGGTAGAGGTTGTTTATGTTGTCTGGTTACTGGTTACATAGTGAGGTAGAGGTTGTTTATGTTGTCTGGTTACATAGTGAGGTAGAGGTTGTTTATGTTGTCTGGTTACATAGTGAGGTAGAGGTTGTTTATGTTGTCTGGTTACTGGTTACATAGTGAGGTAGAGGTTGTTTATGTTGTCTGGTTACATAGTGAGGTAGAGGTTGTTTATGTTGTCTGGTTACATAGTGAGGTAGAGGTTGTTTATGTTGTCTGGTTACATAGTGAGGTAGAGGTTGTTTATGTTGTCTGGTTACTGGTTACAGAGTGAGGTAGAGGTTGTTTATGTTGTCTGGTTACATAGTGAGGTAGAGGTTGTTTATGTTGTCTGGTTACATAGTGAGGTAGAGGTTGTTTATGTTGTCTGGTTACATAGTGAGGTAGAGGTTGTTTATGTTGTCTGGTTACAGAGTGAGGTAGAGGTTGTTTATGTTGTCTGGTTACATAGTGAGGTAGAGGTTGTTTATGTTGTCTGGTTACATAGTGAGGTAGAGGTTGTTTATGTTGTCTGGTTACATAGTGAGGTAGAGGTTGTTTATGTTGTCTGGTTACAGAGTGAGGTAGAGGTTGTTTATGTTGTCTGGTTACATAGTGAGGTAGAGGTTGTTTATGTTGTCTGGTTACAGAGTGAGGTAGAGGTTGTTTATGTTGTCTGGTTACATAGTGAGGTAGAGGTTGTTTATGTTGTCTGGTTACAGAGTGAGGTAGAGGTTGTTTATGTTGTCTGGTTACATAGTGAGGTAGAGGTTGTTTATGTTGTCTGGTTACAGAGTGAGGTAGAGGTTGTTTATGTTGTCTGGTTACAGAGTGAGGTAGAGGTTGTTTATGTTGTCTGGTTACATAGTGAGGTAGAGGTTGTTTATGTTGTCTGGTTACAGAGTGAGGTAGAGGTTGTTTATGTTGTCTGGTTACAGAGTGAGGTAGAGGTTGTTTATGTTGTCTGGTTACATAGTGAGGTAGAGGTTGTTTATGTTGTCTGGTTACATAGTGAGGTAGAGGTTGTTTATGTTGTCTGGTTACAGAGTGAGGTAGAGGTTGTTTATGTTGTCTGGTTACATAGTGAGGTAGAGGTTGTTTATGTTGTCTGGTTACAGAGTGAGGTAGAGGTTGTTTATGTTGTCTGGTTACAGAGTGAGGTAGAGGTTGTTTATGTTGTCTGGTTACATAGTGAGGTAGAGGTTGTTTATGTTGTCTGGTTACATAGTGAGGTAGAGGTTGTTTATGTTGTCTGGTTACAGAGTGAGGTAGAGGTTGTTTATGTTGTCTGGTTACATAGTGAGGTAGAGGTTGTTTATGTTGTCTGGTTACAGAGTGAGGTAGAGGTTGTTTATGTTGTCTGGTTACAGAGTGAGGTAGAGGTTGTTTATGTTGTCTGGTTACATAGTGAGGTAGAGGTTGTTTATGTTGTCTGGTTACAGAGTGAGGTAGAGGTTGTTTATGTTGTCTGGTTACATAGTGAGGTAGAGGTTGTTTATGTTGTCTGGTTACAGAGTGAGGTAGAGGTTGTTTATGTTGTCTGGTTACAGAGTGAGGTAGAGGTTGTTTATGTTGTCTGGTTACAGAGTGAGGTAGAGGTTGTTTATGTTGTCTGGTTACAGAGTGAGGTAGAGGTTGTTTATGTTGTCTGGTTACAGAGTGAGGTAGAGGTTGTTTATGTTGTCTGGTTACAGAGTGAGGTAGAGGTTGTTTATGTTGTCTGGTTACAGAGTGAGGTAGAGGTTGTTTATGTTGTCTGGTTACAGAGTGAGGTAGAGGTTGTTTATGTTGTCTGGTTACAGAGTGAGGTAGAGGTTGTTTATGTTGTCTGGTTACAGAGTGAGGTAGAGGTTGTTTATGTTGTCTGGTTACTGGTTACATAGTGAGGTAGAGGTTGTTTATGTTGTCTGGTTACAGAGTGAGGTAGAGGTTGTTTATGTTGTCTGGTTACAGAGTGAGGTAGAGGTTGTTTATGTTGTCTGGTTACAGAGTGAGGTAGAGGTTGTTTATGTTGTCTGGTTACAGAGTGAGGTAGAGGTTGTTTATGTTGTCTGGTTACAGAGTGAGGTAGAGGTTGTTTATGTTGTCTGGTTACAGAGTGAGGTAGAGGTTGTTTATGTTGTCTGGTTACAGAGTGAGGTAGAGGTTGTTTATGTTGTCTGGTTACAGAGTGAGGTAGAGGTTGTTTATGTTGTCTGGTTACAGAGTGAGGTAGAGGTTGTTTATGTTGTCTGGTTACAGAGTGAGGTAGAGGTTGTTTATGTTGTCTGGTTACATAGTGAGGTAGAGGTTGTTTATGTTGTCTGGTTACATAGTGAGGTAGAGGTTGTTTATGTTGTCTGGTTACAGAGTGAGGTAGAGGTTGTTTATGTTGTCTGGTTACAGAGTGAGGTAGAGGTTGTTTATGTTGTCTGGTTACTGGTTACATAGTGAGGTAGAGGTTGTTTATGTTGTCTGGTTACATAGTGAGGTAGAGGTTGTTTATGTTGTCTGGTTACATAGTGAGGTAGAGGTTGTTTATGTTGTCTGGTTACATAGTGAGGTAGAGGTTGTTTATGTTGTCTGGTTACATAGTGAGGTAGAGGTTGTTTATGTTGTCTGGTTACAGAGTGAGGTAGAGGTTGTTTATGTTGTCTGGTTACTGGTTACATAGTGAGGTAGAGGTTGTTTATGTTGTCTGGTTACATAGTGAGGTAGAGGTTGTTTATGTTGTCTGGTTACAGAGTGAGGTAGAGGTTGTTTATGTTGTCTGGTTACAGAGTGAGGTAGAGGTTGTTTATGTTGTCTGGTTACAGAGTGAGGTAGAGGTTGTTTATGTTGTCTGGTTACAGAGTGAGGTAGAGGTTGTTTATGTTGTCTGGTTACAGAGTGAGGTAGAGGTTGTTTATGTTGTCTGGTTACTGGTTACATAGTGAGGTAGAGGTTGTTTATGTTGTCTGGTTACATAGTGAGGTAGAGGTTGTTTATGTTGTCTGGTTACAGAGTGAGGTAGAGGTTGTTTATGTTGTCTGGTTACTGGTTACATAGTGAGGTAGAGGTTGTTTATGTTGTCTGGTTACATAGTGAGGTAGAGGTTGTTTATGTTGTCTGGTTACAGAGTGAGGTAGAGGTTGTTTATGTTGTCTGGTTACAGAGTGAGGTAGAGGTTGTTTATGTTGTCTGGTTACAGAGTGAGGTAGAGGTTGTTTATGTTGTCTGGTTACAGAGTGAGGTAGAGGTTGTTTATGTTGTCTGGTTACATAGTGAGGTAGAGGTTGTTTATGTTGTCTGGTTACATAGTGAGGTAGAGGTTGTTTATGTTGTCTGGTTACAGAGTGAGGTAGAGGTTGTTTATGTTGTCTGGTTACAGAGTGAGGTAGAGGTTGTTTATGTTGTCTGGTTACAGAGTGAGGTAGAGGTTGTTTATGTTGTCTGGTTACAGAGTGAGGTAGAGGTTGTTTATGTTGTCTGGTTACAGAGTGAGGTAGAGGTTGTTTATGTTGTCTGGTTACAGAGTGAGGTAGAGGTTGTTTATGTTGTCTGGTTACAGAGTGAGGTAGAGGTTGTTTATGTTGTCTGGTTACAGAGTGAGGTAGAGGTTGTTTATGTTGTCTGGTTACAGAGTGAGGTAGAGGTTGTTTATGTTGTCTGGTTACATAGTGAGGTAGAGGTTGTTTATGTTGTCTGGTTACAGAGTGAGGTAGAGGTTGTTTATGTTGTCTGGTTACAGAGTGAGGTAGAGGTTGTTTATGTTGTCTGGTTACAGAGTGAGGTAGAGGTTGTTTATGTTGTCTGGTTACAGAGTGAGGTAGAGGTTGTTTATGTTGTCTGGTTACAGAGTGAGGTAGAGGTTGTTTATGTTGTCTGGTTACAGAGTGAGGTAGAGGTTGTTTATGTTGTCTGGTTACAGAGTGAGGTAGAGGTTGTTTATGTTGTCTGGTTACAGAGTGAGGTAGAGGTTGTTTATGTTGTCTGGTTACAGAGTGAGGTAGAGGTTGTTTATGTTGTCTGGTTACATAGTGAGGTAGAGGTTGTTTATGTTGTCTGGTTACAGAGTGAGGTAGAGGTTGTTTATGTTGTCTGGTTACAGAGTGAGGTAGAGGTTGTTTATGTTGTCTGGTTACAGAGTGAGGTAGAGGTTGTTTATGTTGTCTGGTTACAGAGTGAGGTAGAGGTTGTTTATGTTGTCTGGTTACAGAGTGAGGTAGAGGTTGTTTATGTTGTCTGGTTACAGAGTGAGGTAGAGGTTGTTTATGTTGTCTGGTTACAGAGTGAGGTAGAGGTTGTTTATGTTGTCTGGTTACAGAGTGAGGTAGAGGTTGTTTATGTTGTCTGGTTACAGAGTGAGGTAGAGGTTGTTTATGTTGTCTGGTTACAGAGTGAGGTAGAGGTTGTTTATGTTGTCTGGTTACAGAGTGAGGTAGAGGTTGTTTATGTTGCCTGGTTACAGAGTGAGGTAGAGGTTGTTTATGTTGTCTGGTTACAGAGTGAGGTAGAGGTTGTTTATGTTGTCTGGTTACAGAGTGAGGTAGAGGTTGTTTATGTTGTCTGGTTACAGAGTGAGGTAGAGGTTGTTTATGTTGTCTGGTTACAGAGTGAGGTAGAGGTTGTTTATGTTGTCTGGTTACAGAGTGAGGTAGAGGTTGTTTATGTTGTCTGGTTACAGAGTGAGGTAGAGGTTGTTTATGTTGTCTGGTTACAGAGTGAGGTAGAGGTTGTTTATGTTGTCTGGTTACAGAGTGAGGTAGAGGTTGTTTATGTTGTCTGGTTACAGAGTGAGGTAGAGGTTGTTTATGTTGTCTGGTTACAGAGTGAGGTAGAGGTTGTTTATGTTGCCTGGTTACAGAGTGAGGTAGAGGTTGTTTATGTTGTCTGGTTACAGAGTGAGGTAGAGGTTGTTTATGTTGTCTGGTTACAGAGTGAGGTAGAGGTTGTTTATGTTGTCTGGTTACAGAGTGAGGTAGAGGTTGTTTATGTTGTCTGGTTACAGAGTGAGGTAGAGGTTGTTTATGTTGCCTGGTTACAGAGTGAGGTAGAGGTTGTTTATGTTGTCTGGTTACTGGTTACATAGTGAGGTAGAGGTTGTTTATGTTGTCTGGTTACAGAGTGAGGTAGAGGTGGTTTATGTTGTCTGGTTACAGAGTGAGGTAGAGGTTGTTTATGTTGTCTGGTTACAGAGTGAGGTAGAGGTTGTTTATGTTGTCTGGTTACAGAGTGAGGTAGAGGTTGTTTATGTTGTCTGGTTACAGAGTGAGGTAGAGGTTGTTTATGTTGTCTGGTTACAGAGTGAGGTAGAGGTTGTTTATGTTGTCTGGTTACAGAGTGAGGTAGAGGTTGTTTATGTTGTCTGGTTACAGAGTGAGGTAGAGGTTGTTTATGTTGTCTGGTTACAGAGTGAGGTAGAGGTTGTTTATGTTGTCTGGTTACAGAGTGAGGTAGAGGTTGTTTATGTTGTCTGGTTACAGAGTGAGGTAGAGGTTGTTTATGTTGCCTGGTTACAGAGTGAGGTAGAGGTTGTTTATGTTGCCTGGTTACAGAGTGAGGTAGAGGTTGTTGCTTGGATTCTTGGATGCAGAGAAATGCAGAGAAATGTGAAATGGTGACATTTTTTATTATTTGCGTGTGTGTGCCAGCCAGCCAGCCAGCCTGTGTTGTTTTGGGCAAAACTTGATATTACACTCCCAGTCCTGTTTACACTCCCAGTCCTGTTTACACTCCCAGTCCTGTTTACACTCCCAGTCCTGTTTACACTCCCAGTCCTGTTTACACTCCCAGTCCTGTGATGTACGATTCCCAAGGTTGGATGATAAAGATTTCCTCAGAAATTCAAAGTATTTGATTTCGCAACATGGAGAGGGAGTCGCCTAAATATTTATCAACAAGGGACATACTATTATTTCCTTATTCTGTAAACTGTTGACGTTGCTGATAGGCCTGTTGAAAACATTTATTTTAGCAGGTGAAAATGTTTTGTTTTATAGCACTATATAATGCTCCATGGCTCATTTTAGTTTTTCTAGATTTAGAACGTAAAACAACATTTATACAGCAAACATGAACCCTTAGGTCTTGTACAGAAACTAGTTACATTGTTTAATGTTGCAGAACAATGATACACATTATTTTCTCAGAATATTGACACACAAAAAAATAATATTTTTAAGGTGGTTAGCCATCAAGTGACAGAGTTGACAAGCCACTTACGGAGTTGACAACAGATACTCAAAACAGATATATTTTTGCCTCTAAAAGTAGAAGTTAAATACAAACGTTTGTAAAGTATGGAAAATAATTCATTTAAAAAATCCCCAATAAAAACAATCATTCTATTAGATTTTTCAGCACTCTGACAGAGTTGATGTTTTACTTCATTCAAAATTCCTATTCTGTCATGATCGGCTATGAAAAGCCAACTGACATTTACTCCTGAGGTGCTGACTTGCTGCACCCTCGACAACTACTATTATTTGACCATACTGGTAATTTATGAACATTTGAACATCTTGGCCATGTTCTGTTATAATCTCCACCAGACACAGCCAGAAGAGGACTGGCCACCCCACATAGCCTGGTTCCTCTCTAGGTTTCTTCCTAGGTTTTGGCCTTTCTAGGGAGTTTTTCCTAGCCACCGTGCTTCTACACCTGCATTACTTGCTGTTTGGGGTTTTAGGCTGGGTTTCTGTACAGCACTTTGAGATATCAGCTGATGCATCTTTTAGGAATCACCGTTTCGAGATAAATAATCTTTAAAGTCACGGAAGGCTATTGCAAGAAACAACATAAGCATTTCAGTTAATCTTCATTATTGCCCAAAGAAATGTAAAACTATTTTGGAGTTTCAAATGGACATCCTTTTGCCACGGCATTGAGCCGACATGGAAATTAATAATATTGAAAGTATTTAGAAAATCGAAGAAGAAAAAAATAATCATGTTTGTTTGTGGACCCAGTTGACAGAGGTTGATCACTCATATGTTTGAGAGTAGAAATATTAATGTGCGTAATTCCTCTGGCAGCCTGCATTTAGATTTGAGGATGCCCCCGGGCCCCCACACTTCACCAAGAACGAATGTATCGAACGCCAGTTGGTCCCGTTCCGTTCTTACCTTCGAGCGTCACCTCTCTCCCGGCTCGTTTGAGCCCCTGCACCGCCTCGTCATGCGTAGCGTCCCGCAGGTTCACACCGTTCACCGACAGAATCGCGTCACCGACATACAAGGCTTGGGTTTGATCCGCAGCCAGACCTTTGAAGATCTTACTAATAAGTATCGGCATTTTATTCTCTTTCCCTCCCTTTATGCTGATGCCGAGTCCTCCTACCTCCTGCTTTACTACTTTCACACATCTTTTTCTGTTTGCGATCGCCTCTGGGACTTGCTCCTGTAAATCCGTGAAAGCTGTCCTCACCGCAGTTTTCGGACTGTTTGTGTGATCCGGGTGAGTTGCGTTGCACCCGTAAGATCCATTGGTGATGCCGTTTAGGGTCACATTCTCTCCCAGGTCCTCGCAACTCAACGTTAGAGCTTCTTCGTTCAAATTGGCCAAAACATTGTGCCATCGGTCCCTCACTAAAACCTCCAAAAATCCACTTTTTTGTACTCCGTTCCTCGAAATTACTGTAGCTACCGCCATCTTTGAAGCATTCTTAAAATGCCATGTGATTAAAACTCAAATAGGACTTTACCCCCGAACTTCTCAGCGTGGCTTTCCAATAGTTCAGCAACTTCAGTTAACGGCTATTTTTTTTGGCAACATAACCCAGTCCCTGCTCCAACAGCCCATATCCTTTTTGGGTGGAGCAAACTCGAAGCGCAATCCCACTAAGCAAATCACATTTCTATCCACACAGAACACTGCCGAGAGCTGTGCTGAAGTTCAAACGACATGTGTAGCCCACACTAACGTAAATATAGAGCGTCATACCTTATTACAGCCGTATTACATACATTATTACCACCCTTTGACAAACATTACCAGGCATGCTGGGTTTTATTCAGAGGGCGACCCGTGTAAAGGAATGTCCCAGTGTTGGGACAGTTGGATCTTTGGAGGTGTCCTCTAGTAGACTTGTGCCTGTCCCCCTCTCTCTCTTGTGCGGTCCATGCAGCTTGCCAGGTGCGCACGGTTTGCTCGGCTCCGCAGCGGATTTGTTGGGGGTTTAAACACAAAACTTGCATAAAACAAGTGAAGTTGTATTTCCTAACATCTCACGGACTAAATGCACTTTCAATGGTCAATACACGTGTAAAATAGCCTATAATAACCTAATAATCTACAAATATGCATTATTTTAGGCAAATTGGGAATGAGCATATTCTATGAGTTATTTGTAATGGGTCATATACTAGGCCTGGTGGTTACATTTTTCCAGCGAAAAACGATGAGAACTTTACATAAATATGTAAACGCCATCTGAAACACGATGAGAGAACGTTACAGAAGTACTGTATGTTAGCGCCATCTGATGGTGGAGAGAGAACCGGCGTAACCCTGCTGTCTGTCACAATATACAGTCTATAGTCCTGCTGTCTGTCACAATATACAGTCTATAGACCTGCTGCCTGTCACAATATACAGTCTATAGACCTGCTGCCTGTCACAATATACAGTCTATACTCCTGCTGTCTGTCACAATATACAGTCTATAGACCTGCTGCCTGTCACAATATACAGTCTATACTCCTGCTGTCTGTCACAATATACAGTCTATAGACCTGCTGCCTGTCACAATATACAGTCTATACTCCTGCTGTCTGTCACAATATACAGTCTATACTCCTGCTGTCTGTCACAATATACAGTCTATAGACCTGCTGCCTGTCACAATATACAGTCTATACTCCTGCTGTCTGTCACAATATACAGTCTATACTCCTGCTGTCTGTCACAATATACAGTCTATACTCCTGCTGCCTGTCACAATATACAGTCTATACTCCTGCTGTCTGTCACAATATACAGTCTATACTCCTGCTGTCTGTCACAATATACAGTCTAGAGTCCTGCTGTCTGTCACAATATACAGTCTATACTCCTGCTGCCTGTCACAATATACAGTCTATACTCCTGCTGTCTGTCACAATATACAGTCTATAGTCCTGCTGTCTGTCACAATATACAGTCTATACTCCTGCTGTCTGTCACAATATACAGTCTATAGTCCTGCTGTCTGTCACAATATACAGTCTATAGTCCTGCTGTCTGTCACAATATACAGTCTATACTCCTGCTGTCTGTCACAATATACAGTCTATACTCCTGCTGCCTGTCACAATATACAGTCTATACTCCTGCTGTCTGTCATAATATACAGTCTATACTCCTGCTGTCTGTCACAATATACAGTCTATAGTCCTGCTGTCTGTCACAATATACAGTCTATACTCCTGCTGTCTGTCACAATATACAGTCTATACTCCTGCTGTCTGTCACAATATACAGTCTATACTCCTGCTGCCTGTCACAATATACAGTCTATACTCCTGCTGTCTGTCACAATATACAGTCTATAGTCCTGCTGTCTGTCACAATATACAGTCTATAGTCCTGCTGTCTGTCACAATATGCAGTATACACTGCATCGCAGTGCTTGAGGCGTCACTACAGACCCGGGTTCAATCCCAGGCTGTGTCCAGAGACAGCAGAGGTTCAAACTATAGATACCAGTTCCTACATTTGAATATAAAAATAGATTTTACCAAACAAAACGATCCTACATTGTATCTCTGGGATCCTCAGGATGACAAATCAGAGCAAGATTACTGAATGTAAGTACATGTAAGTACACTATTTACCTTCAGAGGTGAATGTATCAAACCAGTTCCCGTGAGATATGTTTTTTGTTGTTGTTGTGCAACAGCATGGTATTTGTTCACTGTAATAGTTACCGTAAATTGGACAGTGCAGTTCGATTAACAAGACTGTAAGCATTGTGCCCATATCAGACATGTCTATGTCCTGGAAAGTGTGCTGTTACTTACAGCATCATTCTAGTCACATTAGCGCAGGTTAGCAACAACCGTCCCGGTATAGGGACACCGATCCTACAACCGTCCCTATAGGAACACCGATCCAACAACCGTCCCGGCATAGAACACCGATCCAACAACCGTCCCGGTATAGGGACACCGATCCAACAACCGTCCCGGTATACGGACACCGATCCCACAACCGTCCCGGTATAGGAACACCGATCCCACAACCGTCCCGGTATAGGGACACCGATCCCACAACCGTCCCGGTATAGGGACACCGATCCCACAACCGTCCCGGTATAGGAACACCGATCCAACAACCGTCCCGGTATAGGAACACCGATCCAACAACCGTCCCCATATAGGGACACCGATCCAACAACCGTCCCGGTATAGGGACACCGATCCCCCAACCGTCCCGGTATAGGGACACCGATCCAACAACCGTCCCGGTATAGGGACACCGATCCAACAACCGTCCCGGTATAGGGACACCGATCCCCCAACCGTCCCGGTATAGGGACACCGATCCAACAACCGTCCCGGTATAGGGACACCGATCCCACAACCGTCCCGGTATAGGGACACCGATCCAACAACCGTCCCGGTATAGGGACACCGATCCCACAACCGTCCCGGTATAGGGACACCGATCCCACAAGCGTCCCGGTATAGGGACACCGATCCAACAACCGTCCCGGTATAGGAACACCGATGCCGTAGATCCTTACTAAATCTCAGACTTCAGTGAGTTATATATATATATTGAGATTTCCCAGTTGTTGAACACGGCAGAAGTCATGCTGGATTGACAGCATGGTCAATGTTAAGAGACTACCTGATTGGATGATTAGAATGATATATAGCAGGAAGTAATGACATATTTAGAGAAGGAGAGAAAAAGAGAGCATTAACAAGAGAGGAGAGAGAGGAAGAGAGAGAGAAAGAGGGCATTAACAAGAGAGGAGAGAGAGAGAGAAAGAGGGCATTAACAATAGAGGAGAGAGAAAGAGGGCATTAACAATAGAGGAGAGAGAAAGAGGGCATTAACAAGAGAGGAGAGAGAAAGAGGGCATTAACAATAGAGGAGAGAGAAAGAGGGCATTAACAATAGAGGAGAGAGAAAGAGGGCATTAACAATAGAGGAGAGAGAAAGAGGGCATTAACAATAGAGGAGAGAGAAAGAGGGCATTAACAATAGAGGAAAGAGAAAGAGGGCATTAACAATAGAGGAAAGAGAAAGAGGGCATTAACAATAGAGGAGAGAGAGGAAGAGAGAGAGAAAGAGGGCATTAACAAGAGAGGAGAGAGAAAGAGGGCATTAACAAGAGAGGAGAGAGAAAGAGGGCATTAACAATAGAGGAGAGAGAAAGAGGGCATTAACAATAGAGGAGAGAGAAAGAGGGCATTAACAATAGAGGAGAGAGAAAGAGGGCATTAACAATAGAGGAGAGAGAAAGAGGGCATTAACAAGAGAGGAGAGAGAAAGAGGGCATTAACAAGAGAGGAGAGAGAGGAAGAGAGAGAGAAAGAGGGCATTAACAAGAGAGGAGAGAGAGGAAGAGAGAGCTTTAACAAGAGAGGAGAGAGAGGAAGAGAGAGCTTTAACAAGAGAGGAGAGAGAGGAAGAGAGAGCTTTAACAAGAGAGGAGAAAGAGGAAGAGAGAGCTTTAACAAGAGAGGAGAGAGAGAAAGAGGGCATTAACAAGAGAGGAGAGAGAAAGAGGGCATTAACAAGAGAGGAGAGAGAAAGAGGGCATTAACAAGAGAGGAGAGAGAGAGAGAGAGAAAGAGGGCATTAACAAGAGAGGAGAGAGAAAGAGGGCATTAACAAGAGAGGAGAGAGAGAGAGAAAGAGGGCATTAACAAGAGAGGAGAGAGAGGAAGAGAGAGCTTTAACAAGAGAGGAGAGAGAGGAAGAGAGAGCTTTAACAAGAGAGGAGAAAGAGGAAGAGAGAGCTTTAACAAGAGAGGAGAAAGAGGAAGAGAGAGCTTTAACAAGAGAGGAGAGAGAGGAAGAGAGAGCTTTAACAAGAGAGGAGAGAGAGGAAGAGAGAGCTTTAACAAGAGAGGAGAAAGAGGAAGAGAGAGCTTTAACAAGAGAGGAGAAAGAGGAAGAGAGAGCTTTAACAAGAGAGGAGAGGGAAAGAGGGAATTAAGCAGAGAGGAGAAAGAGGAAGAGAGAGCTTTAACAAGAGAGGAGAGAGAAAGAGGAAGTGAGAGCTTTAACAAGAGAGGAGAGTGAGGAAGAGAGAGAGGAAGAGAGAGAGGAAGAGAGAGCATTAACAAGAGAGGAGAAAGAGGAAGTGAGAGCTTTAACAAGAGAGGAGAGAGAGGAAGAGAGCGAGGAAGAGAGAGCATTAACAAGAGAGGAAGAGAGAGGAAGAGAGCGAGGAAGAGAGAGCATTAACAAGAGAGGAAGAGAGAGCTTTAACAAGAGAGGAGAAAGAGGAAGTGAGAGAGGAAGAGAGAGAGGAAGAGAGAGCATAAACAAGAGAGGAGAAAGAGGAAGTGAGAGAGGAAGAGAGAGAGGAAGAGAGAGCATTAACAAGAGATGAGAGAGAGGAAGAGAGCGAGGAAGAGAGAGCTTTAACAAGAGAGGAAGAGAGAGCATTAACAAGAGAGGAGAGAGAGGAAGAGAGAGGAAGAGAGAGCTTTAACAAGAGAGGAGAGAGAGGAAGAGCGAGAGGAAGAGAGAGCATTAACAAGAGAGGAGAGAGAGGAAGAGAGAGCTTTAACAAGAGAGGAGAGAGAGGAAGAGAGAGCTTTAACAAGAGAGGAGAGAGAGGAAGAGAGAGCTTTAACAAGAGAGGAGAAAGAGGAAGTGAGAGCTTTAACAAGAGAGGAGAGAGAGGAAGAGAGCGAGGAAGAGAGAGCATTAACAAGAGAGGAAGAGAGAGGAAGAGAGCGAGGAAGAGAGAGCATTAACAAGAGAGGAAGAGAGAGCTTTAACAAGAGAGGAGAGAGAGGAAGAGAGAGAGGAAGAGAGAGCGTTAACAAGAGAGGAGAGAGAGGAAGAGAGAGAGCATTAACAAGAGAGGAGAAAGAGGAAGTGAGAGAGGAAGAGAGAGAGGAAGAGAGAGCATTAACAAGAGAGGAGAAAGAGGAAGTGAGAGCTTTAACAAGAGAGGAGAGAGATGAAGAGAGCGAGGAAGAGAGAGCTTTAACAAGAGAGGAAGAGAGGAAGAGAGAGCTTTAACAAGAGAGGAGAGAGAGGAAGAGAGAGGAAGAGAGAGAGGAAGAGAGAGCATTAACAAGAGAGGAGAGAGGAAGAGAGAGAGGAAGAGAGAGAGTAAGAGAGAGCTTTAACAAGAGAGGAGAGAGAGGAAGAGAGAGAGGAAGAGAGAGCTTTAACAAGAGAGGATAGAGAGGAAGAGAGAGAGGAAGAGAGAGCTTTAACAAGAGAGGAGAGAGAGGAAGAGAGAGCTTTAACAAGAGAGGAGAGAGAGGAAGAGAGAGCTTTAACAAGAGAGGAGAGAGAGGAAGAGAGCGAGGAAGAGAGAGCTTTAACAAGAGAGGAAGAGAGAGGAAGAAAGAGGAAGAGAGAGCATTAACAAGAGAGGAGAGAGAGGAAGAGAGAGCTTTAACGAGAGGAGAGAGAGGAAGAGAGAGAGGAAGAGAGAGCTTTAACAAGAGAGGAGAGAGAGGAAGAGAGAGGAAGAGAGAGCGTTAACAAGAGAGGAGAGCGAGGAAGAGAGAGAGGAAGAGAGAGCTTTAACAAGAGAGGAAGAGAGAGCTTTAACAAGAGAGGAGAGCGAGGAAGAGAGAGAGGAAGAGAGAGAGGAAGAGAGAGAGGAAGAGAGAGAGGAAGAGAGAGCATTAACAAGAGAGGAAGAGAGAGGAAGAGAAAGAGGAAGAGAGAGCTTTAACAAGAGAGGAGAGAGAGCTTTAACAAGAGAGGAAGAGAGAGGAAGAGAAAGAGGAAGAGAGAGCTTTAACAAGAGAGGAGAGCGAGGAAGAGAGAGAGGAAGAGAGAGAGGAAGAGAGCATTAACAAGAGAGGAAGAGAGAGGAAGAGAAAGAGGAAGAGAGAGCTTTAACAAGAGAGGAAGAGAGAGGAAGAGAGAGCTTTAACAAGAGAGGAAGAGAGAGGAAGAGAGAGGAAGAGAGAGCGTTAGAGAGGAGAGCGAGGAAGAGAGAGAGGAAGAGAGAGAGGAAGAGAGAGAGGAAGAGAGAGCATTAAACAAGAGAGGAAGAGAGAGGAAGAGAAAGAGGAAGAGAGAGCTTTAACAAGAGAGGAGAGAGAGCTTTAACAAGAGAGGAAGAGAGAGGAAGAGAAAGAGGAAGAGAGAGCTTTAACAAGAGAGGAGAGCGAGGAAGAGAGAGAGGAAGAGAGAGAGGAAGAGAGAGCATTAACAAGAGAGGAAGAGAGAGGAAGAGAAAGAGGAAGAGAGAGCTTTAACAAGAGAGGAAGAGAGAGGAAGAGAGAGGAAGAGAGAGCTTTAACAAGAGAGGAGAGCGAGGAAGAGAAAGAGGAAGAGAGAGCTTTAACAAGAGAGGAGAGCGAGGAAGAGAAAGAGGAAGAGAGAGCGTTAACAAGAGAGGAAGAGAGAGAGGAAGAGAGAGCATTAACAAGAGAGGAAGAGAGAGGAAGAGAAAGAGGAAGAGAGAGCTTTAACAAGAGAGGAAGAGAGAGCTTTAACAAGAGAGGAAGAGAGAGGAAGAGAGAGGAAGAGAGAGGAAGAGAGAGCTTTAACAAGAGAGGAGAGAGAGGAAGAGAGAGCTTTAACAAGAGAGGAGAGAGAGGAAGAGAGAGAGGAAGAGAGAGCATTAACAAGAGAGGAAGAGAGAGGAAGAGAGAGGAAGAGAGAGCTTTAACAAGAGAGGAGAGAGAGGAAGAGAGAGAGGAAGAGAGAGCATTAACAAGAGAGGAAGAGAGAGGAAGAGAAAGAGGAAGAGAGAGCTTTAACAAGAGAGGAAGAGAGAGGAAGAGAGAGCTTTAACAAGAGAGGAGAGAGAGGAAGAGAGAGGAAGAGAGAGAGGAAGAGAGAGCATTAACAAGAGAGGAGAGAGGAAGAGAGAGAGGAAGAGAGAGAGGAAGAGAGAGCTTTAACAAGAGAGGAGAGAGAGGAAGAGAGAGAGGAAGAGAGAGCTTTAACAAGAGAGGAGAGAGAGGAAGAGAGAGCTTTAACAAGAGAGGAGAAAGAGGAAGTGAGAGCTTTAACAAGAGAGGAGAGAGAGGAAGAGAGCGAGGAAGAGAGAGCATTAACAAGAGAGGAAGAGAGAGGAAGAGAGCGAGGAAGAGAGAGCATTAACAAGAGAGGAAGAGAGAGCTTTAACAAGAGAGGAGAGAGAGGAAGAGAGAGAGGAAGAGAGAGCGTTAACAAGAGAGGAGAGAGAGAAGAGAGAGAGCATTAACAAGAGAGGAGAAAGAGGAAGTGAGAGAGGAAGAGAGAGAGGAAGAGAGAGCATTAACAAGAGAGGAGAAAGAGGAAGTGAGAGCTTTAACAAGAGAGGAGAGAGATGAAGAGAGCGAGGAAGAGAGAGCTTTAACAAGAGAGGAAGAGAGAGGAAGAGAGAGCTTTAACAAGAGAGGAGAGAGAGGAAGAGAGAGAGGAAGAGAGAGCATTAACAAGAGAGGAGAGAGGAAGAGAGAGAGGAAGAGAGAGAGGAAGAGAGAGCTTTAACAAGAGAGGAGAGAGAGGAAGAGAGAGAGGAAGAGAGAGCTTTAACAAGAGAGGATAGAGAGGAAGAGAGAGAGGAAGAGAGAGCTTTAACAAGAGAGGAGAGAGAGGAAGAGAGAGCTTTAACAAGAGAGGAGAGAGAGGAAGAGAGCAAGGAAGAGAGAGCTTTAACAAGAGAGGAAGAGAGAGGAAGAGAGAGGAAGAGAGAGCATTAACAAGAGAGGAGAGAGAGGAAGAGAGAGCTTTAACGAGAGGAGAGAGAGGAAGAGAGAGAGGAAGAGAGCTTTAACAAGAGAGGAGAGAGAGGAAGAGAGAGGAAGAGAGAGGAAGAGAGAGCGTTAACAAGAGAGGAGAGCGAGGAAGAGAGAGAGGAAGAGAGAGCTTTAACAAGAGAGGAAGAGAGAGAAAGAGAGAGGAAGAGAGAGCTTTAACAAGAGAGGAAGAGAGAGGAAGAGAGAGGAAGAGAGAGCGTTAACAAGAGAGAGGAAGAGAGAGAGGAAGAGAGAGAGGAAGAGAGAGAGGAAGAGAGAGCTTTAACAAGAGAGGAAGAGAGAGAGGAAGAGAGAGGAAGAGAGAGCTTTAACAAGAGAGGAAGAGAGAGCTTTAACAAGAGAGGAAGAGAGAGGAAGAGAAAGAGGAAGAGAGAGCTTTAACAAGAGAGGAGAGCGAGGAAGAGAGAGAGGAAGAGAGAGAGGAAGAGAGCATTAACAAGAGAGGAAGAGAGAGGAAGAGAAAGAGGAAGAGAGAGCTTTAACAAGAGAGGAAGAGAGAGGAAGAGAGAGGAAGAGAGAGGAAGAGAGAGCTTTAACAAGAGAGGAGAGCGAGGAAGAGAAAGAGGAAGAGAGAGCTTTAACAAGAGAGGAGAGCGAGGAAGAGAAAGAAGAGAGAGCTTTAACAAGAGAGGAAGAGAGAGAAGAGAGAGAGGAAGAGAGAGCATTAACAAGAGAGGAAGAAGAGAGAGAAGAGAAAGAGGAAGAGAGCTTTAACAAGAGAGGAACTGAGAGCTTTAACAAGAGAGGAAGAGAGAGGAAGAGAGAGGAAGAGAGAGGAAGAGAGAGCTTTAACAAGAGAGGAGAGAGAGGAAGAGAGAGAGGAAGAGAGAGCATTAACAAGAGAGGAAGAGAGAGGAAGAGAGAGGAAGAGAGAGCTTTAACAAGAGAGGAGAGAGAGGAAGAGAGAGAGGAAGAGAGAGCTTTAACAAGAGAGGAAGAGAGAGGAAGAGAGAGCTTTAACAAGAGAGGAGAGAGAGGAAGAGAGAGGAAGAGAGAGAGGAAGAGAGAGCATTAACAAGAGAGGAGAGAGGAAGAGAGAGAGGAAGAGAGAGAGGAAGAGAGAGCTTTAACAAGAGAGGAGAGAGAGGAAGAGAGAGAGGAAGAGAGAGCTTTAACAAGAGAGGATAGAGAGGAAGAGAGAGAGGAAGAGAGAGCTTTAACAAGAGAGGAGAGAGAGGAAGAGAGAGCTTTAACAAGAGAGGAGAGAGAGGAAGAGAGCTTTAACAAGAGAGGAGAGAGAGGAAGAGAGAGGAAGAGAGAGCTTTAACAAGAGAGGAAGAGAGAGGAAGAGAGAGGAAGAGAGAGCATTAACAAGAGAGGAGAGAGAGGAAGAGAGAGCTTTAACAGAGGAGAGAGAGAGGAAGAGAGAGAGAAGAGAGAGCTTTAACAAGAGAGGAGAGAGAGAAGAGAGAGAGGAGGAGAGAGAGAGAGCTTTAACAAGAGAGGAGAGCGAGGAAGAGAGAGAGGAAGAGAGAGCTTTAACAAGAGAGGAAGAGAGAGGAAGAGAGAGAAGAGAGAGCTTTAACAAGAGAGGAAGAGAGAAAGAGAGAGGAAGAGAGAGCGTTAGAGAGGAGAGCTTTAACAAGAGAGGAAGAGAGAGGGAAGAGAGAGCATTAACAAGAGAGGAAGAGAGAGGAAGAGAAAGAGGAAGAGAGAGCTTTAACAAGAGAGGAAGAGAGAGAAGAGAAAGAGGAAGAGAGAGCTTTAACAAGAGAGGAGAGAGAGGAAGAGAGAAGAGAGGAAGAGAGAGGAAGAGAGAGCATTAACAAGAGAGGAAGAGAGAGGAAGAGAAAGAGGAAGAGAGAGCTTTAACAAGAGAGGAAGAGAGAGGAAGAGAGAGGAAGAGAGAGGAAGAGAGAGCTTTAACAAGAGAGGAGAGCGAGGAAGAGAAAGAGGAAGAGAGAGCTTTAACAAGAGAGGAGAGCGAGGAAGAGAAAGAGGAAGAGAGAGCGTTAACAAGAGAGGAAGAGAGAGGAAGAGAGAGAGGAAGAGAGAGCATTAACAAGAGAGGAAGAGAGAGGAAGAGAAAGAGGAAGAGAGAGCTTTAACAAGAGAGGAAGAGAGAGGAAGAGAAAGAGGAAGAGAGAGCTTTAACAAGAGAGGAAGAGAGAGCTTTAACAAGAGAGGAAGAGAGAGGAAGAGAGAGGAAGAGAGAGGAAGAGAGAGCTTTAACAAGAGAGGAGAGAGAGGAAGAGAGAGCTTTAACAAGAGAGGAGAGAGAGGAAGAGAGAGAGAGAAGAGAGAGCTTTAACAAGAGAGGAAGAGAGGGAAGAGAGAGGAAGAGAGAGCTTTAACAAGAGAGGAGAGAGAGAAGAGAGAGGGAAGAGAGAGCATTAACAAGAGAGGAAGAGAGAGGAAGAGAGAGCTTTAACAAGAGAGGAAGGAAGAGAGAGAAGAGAGAGCTTTAACAAGAGAGAAGAGAAGGAAGAGAGAGGAAGAAGAGAGCTTTAACAAGAGAGGAGAGGAAGAGAGCTTTAACAAGAGGAAGAGAGAGCTTTAACAAGAGAGGAGAGGAGAGGAAGGAAGAGAGCTTTAACAAGAGAGGAGAGAGAGGAAGAGAGAGCTTTAAAGAGAGAGCGTTAACAAGAGAGGAGAGAGAGGAAGAGAGAGAGGAAGAGAGAGAGCATTAACAAGAGAGGAGAGAGGAAGAGAGAGCTTTAACAAGAGAGAGAGAAAGAGAGAGGAAGAGAGAGCAAGAGAGGAGAGAGAGGAAGAGAGAGGAAGAAGAGAGAGAGAGAGAGAGAGCGAGAAGAGAGAGCTTTAACAAGAGAGGAGAGAGGAAGAGAGAAGAGAGGAGAGAGAAAGAGAGAGAACAAGAGAGGAGAGAGAGAAGAGAGAGCTTTAACAAGAGAGGAGAGAGAGGAAGAGAGCTTTAACAAGAGAGGAGAGCGAGGAAGAGAGAGCTTTAACAAGAGAGAGAGAGAAAGAAGAGAACAAGAGAGGAGAGCGAGGAAGAGAGCTTTAACAAGAGAGGAGAGAGAGGAAGAGAGAGCTTTAACAAGAGAGGAGAGCGAGGAAGAGAGAGAGGAAGAGAGAGAGAGGAAGAGAGAGCTTTAACAAGAGAGGAATAGAGAGGAAGAGAGAGGAAGAGAGCTTTAACAAGAGAGGAGAGAGGAAGAGAAGAGAGAAGAGAGAGCTTTAACAAGAGAGGAGAGAGAGGAAGAGAGAGGAAGAGAGAGCTTTAACAAGAGAGGAGAGGAAGAGAGAGGAAGAGAGAGCTTTAACAAGAGAGGAAGAGATAGAGGAAGAGAGAGCTTTAACAAGAGAGGAGAGAGGAAGAGAGGGAAGAGAGAGCTTTAACAAGAGAGGAGAGAGAGGAAGAGAGAGCTTTAACAAGAGAGGAGAGAGAGGAAGAGAGAGCTTTAACAAGAGAGGAGAGCGAGGAAGAGAGCATTAACAAGAGAGGAAGAGAGAGGAAGAGAGAGGAAGATAGAGCTTTAACAAGAGAGGAGAGCGAGGAAGAGAGAGAGGAAGAGAGAGCTTTAACAAGAGAGGAAGAGAGAGGAAGAGAGAGGAAGAGAGAGCTTTAACAAGAGAGGAGAGCGAGGAAGAGAGAGAGGAAGAGAGAGCTTTAACAAGAGAGGAAGAGAGAGGAAGAGAGAGCTTTAACAAGAGAGGAGAGCGAGGAAGAGAGAGAGGAAGAGAGAGCTTTAACAAGAGAGGAGAGAAAGGAAGAGAGAGCTTTAACAAGAGAGGAGAGAGAGGAAGAGAGAGCTTTAACAAGAGAG